>NW_026294551.1:53952862-54140362 GCF_007827085.1 Peromyscus californicus insignis
GTAAACAATTGTGGAGAGGAAACAGTTTGAAGTGAGGGAGATCACTTCTCTTGCTTTTATCATCAAGCGATTTGTCCATTTGCTTGGAGACATTGCGGCAAGGCAGAAAATGGTCTAAATCCTTGGCAATGCTGCAGGGCTGGAAAACTGCAGTCCACTGACTGGCGAGGTGGGCCTGTGAGTGAAGGTGCTTGCTGCCTTTCCTATCCTCAGTTCCAAGCCTGGAGCAGACAGCTGACTCCTGCAAGTTATCCTCTGACCTCCACATGCAGGCCATCCAAATACTTTTTTAAAATGTAATTTAAAAATTGGAATCTGGGGCTGGAGAGATGGCTCAGAGGTTAAGAGCACTGGCTGCTCTTCCAGAGGACCTGGGTTTAACTCCCAGCAACCGCATGTTGGCTCACAACCATCTACAATGAGATCTGGTGCCCTCTTCTGGCGTGCAGGCGTACATTCAGGGAGAACACTGTATACATAATAAACAAACAAACAAATAAATAAAGTCATAAAAAAAATTGGAATCTAAGCTGACTGTATTGGTGCACACACTACACAGTGAGTTCCAGGACAGCAAGAGCTACATAGAAAGACCCTGTTTCAAAACAAACAAAAACCAACCAAAACAACCAACCAACCAACCAACAGAAACAATGGAATCCAAAGCAACAAGAATTTGAGGAACAAAGATTAGGTAAAGGGCACAAGAGAAATGAGCCCCACACCCCAAGGAGCCCTTTCATTCAGATAATTTGCTAAATCACACTCGATCCATGTTGGGGAGTGAGGATGGTAAGAAACAGAGCAGAGGGCTACTGTAGAGTGAGGTATAGCTTTGGGCCTCAGAGAGCGGCAGGCTCAACCCTGGAGTCCAGCACCTCATGAGAAGGCAGGGTCTGGAAGCTGACATGGTGGCATGCCCGTGTAATGCCAGCACTCAGGATCTACAGACAGGAGGACCTGAGTTGAGGTGCCAGCCTGCGCCGCCTATTGAGAGCCCAGGGAATGTCCAGAGCAGGAGTGGGCGAGGCTGTTCCGTGAGGACAGGATTCACGTTATCACACAGGTGCTGATGCATTAAAAAGGAAGATACGCCTGGCGGTGGTGGCGCACGCCTTTAATCCCAGCACTCGGGAGGCGGAGCCAGGCGGAGCTCTGTGAGTTCGAGGCCAGCCTGGGCTACCAAGTGAGTTCCAGGAGAGGCGCAAAGCTACACAGAGAAACCCTGTCTCGAAAAACCAAAAAAAAAAAAAAAAAAAAAAAAAAAGGAAGATAACGAGAAACATATATATATATGGACTCAAATGTAAAAGTAGATGGGGTAGAAGAAAGGATTAGTAAAGGTGAAGACATGTCAGTAGGAAAAACTCAGTGTAAAGCACAGAGTGAAAAACACAGACAAGCACATAGCTGCCTCTGGAGCATAGTGTAAGGTTTAAATACAGTAATTAGAATCTCTTAAGAAGGGCTGGAGAGATGATTCAGTGATTAAGAGCAGTGGCTGCTCTTCCTAGAGGTCCTGAGTTCAATTCCCAGCACCCACATGACAGCTCACAACTGTCTGTAACTCCAAGATCTGACTCCTTCACACAAACATACCTCCAGGCAAAATATCAGTGCACATAAAATAAAAATAAAAAATGAAAAAGAAATAGAAGTAGATACAGTAAGAACGCTGACAACTCAAGGCAGATTTTACAATGGATGTTAAGGACACACACGGTCATCTTCAAAAGGCTGAAAGAAAGTAGGTGTCCATTTAGATTTTTTTCCCCTTTTGAGTATCCCAGGCTGGCCTCAGACTCACTGCTTAGTCAAGGATAACCTTGAACTCCTGGTCCTCGTGCCTCCACCTCCCAAGTGCTGGGATGACAGTCTGTGTCACCAGGATCCAACTCAGGGAAAGCACTCTTAACCCTCACTTCCCAGTCCTAAAGGAAGATCTTCAGGCAGAAAAACGACTCCCAGGAAAGCACAGAAATACAGGAGCAAATCACTCCAAAGGAGTAACTACAGAGGTAATACCGGGCTGCTGTCTCGAACTTAAAACAATGTCTTCAGTCTAAAAACATATGAAGAGTTCCGTCTTACCTATCCATCAAGATGGTTTCTTCCTTCTTGCTTTCTTCATCATATATTTCCCTAGGCTGAGAAAAGTTTACAGTTTAGTGCTTCCAGTATTTTTAGGCTCTCTAAAAGTAGCATCAGATGAATAATAATAGCTATTATTGGGGATATTATTCATTACCATGTATTTTATTTTCTTCGAGAATCTACCTGAAATTAGGATAATTTTCCTTATCCTTTTCTTCTTAAGCAAGCAGAAGATTTAATATTATGGATATATATGTCCCTCTTTTCTTTCTTTTCTTCTTTTTGTTTGTTTGTTTTATAAAGATTTATTTATTATGTATACAAGTACTCTCTACCTGCATGTATGCAGGCAGGCCAGAAGAGGGCACCAGATCTAACTACACCAGATCTAAGTACAGATGATTAGGAGCCACCATGTGGTTGCTGGGAATTGAACTCGGGACCTCTGGAAGAGCAGCCACTGCTCTTAACCTCTGAACCATCTCTCCAGCCCTGTTTGTTTGTTTTGTGATACAGAGTTTCTCTGTGTAGCCATGGCTATCCTGGAACTCTGTAGACCAGGCTAGCCTCGAACTCACAGAGATCCACCTGCCTCTGCCTCCCCAGTGCTGGGATTAAAGGCACATACCATCACTATTGGCCCTAATTCTTCATATATATTTGGATTTTTAAAATGTTTTATTCAAGCTGGGCAGTGGTGGTGCACGCCTTTAATCCCAGCACTCGGGAGGCAGAGGCAGATGGATCTCTGTGAGTTCGAGGCCAGCTAGGGTATACTAGTGAGATCCTGTCTCAAATATCTATTTCTGTATGAAGAATTGACAACAGCTAACAGGCAGAGGTAGATAATTTGATTTAAATGACAAAGCTTTGTATTGTCTGAGGAATGATAAAATACTAGTTATAATAGACTGATAATTTAAGGATAAATGTAATCTCCAAGGCAACTATTAAAAAAGACTAACAGAAGAATGTGCAACTAAGTTGATGGAGAAATGAAAAAATATTTAAAGTTCTAATTATTATCAAAGACCAGTGTAAACTAAATAAAAATCACAAACATTCTTTGAGACAGAGTCAATATCTCTATGTAGCTCTGGTGGTCCTGGAATGTGATATGTAGACCAGGCTGACTTCATGGAGATCTGCCTGTCTCTGTTTGCCTGAATGCTGGGATTAAAGGAGTGTACCACCACGCCTGACTTAAAATTATTTAGAAAGACTTATTTTATTTTATGTGTCTGAATGTTCTGCCTTGAATGCCTGGTGCCCTGGGAGGTCACAAGATGGTGTTGGATCTGCCAGAATGGGAGTCATAATGGCTGTGAGCTACATGATGGGTGCTGAGAATCAATCCCAGCTCCTTTGCAAGAGAAACACGTCCTCTAAACCACTGGGTCATCTCTCCAGACCCAAAACTAAATAAAAAAATTAAGTGTCTTTTCCTTTTACGTTCTTTCTGCTATGAGTCTGTGTCTTTCATGCAATTTTCTTTTGGGATGCCTTTCTTACTGATTTTAACTTTTTTTTTTTTTTTTTTGGTTTTTCGAGACAGGGTTTCTCTGTGTAGCTTTGCGCCTTTCCTAGAACTCACTTGGTAGCCCAGGCTGGCCTCGAACTCACGGAGATCCGCCTGGCTCTGCCTCCCGAGTGCTGGGATTAAAGGCGTGTGCCACCACCGCCCGGCAACTTTTTTTTTTTTAGGTAGGTTCTCACTATGTAACCCTGGCTGGCTTGAAACCCTCCATGTAGACCAGGCTGGCCTGGAACTCCCTGATATCCTCCTGTCTCTGCCTCCCAAGTGCTGGGATTAAAGGTGTGTGCTGCCTTGCTAGTCTCTTAGATGGCTGTAAACGTAGGTAACTAGGGACATGTCCATGTTTCATTGCTGGACCAATCAAATCTTTATGCTTTTATTCTTAGATGGAACACGAAGGGTGATGACCCTAGTCGGAAGGGTGTCCCTGGGAAGTCTTAATGTTTTCCATGCTAGTACAAAGGCCTGATGAACTGGACCGAATTGAGGAGGCCGAGGAAGCAAACGTGGAGTGATGCACTCTTGTTATTTAGAGAGTAAGGAATTGTCTGAACCAGTCAATTCCTGATAAAGGAATGGCGAATGTTGAAGGAGCATAAATAAACCCGGCGAGAAATATACAGAAGGCTCAGGCAGAGCTGCTGGGAGGCGACACCCCAGCCGGAATGAGTGACTAGAACCAGCAGGTGGCGCTCTAAAGACATCCCATCGCTGTCCAGATTTCCACCCTTGTCCAAGGTCTCGCTGGCATATCCAGAATGTTGAAATTGAACCTGGAGTGGAGAGCTTCCAGGTTCTAGCTTTTGACTCTGTGCTTCATCCAGGGGTGAAATTCTCAAAATCCAGAGCCCTGTGAGGTTTAGGGTTTTGTTTTCTTATGTTTGCTTTGCTTTTGGATACCTGTACAGTACCACCCATCAATTCAGTGTGAGCCTATGTGGCCTCTTTTTGAAGAGCACGCTGAGTACCTGGTTTTCCCTGTGACGATGTAAATTCTGATACTGTAGCTGTCGGGTGGGGCCTGATTCTGCTTTTCTTTCTTTCTTTCTTTCTTTCTTTCTTTCTTTCTTTCTTTCTTTCTTTCTTCCTTTCTTTCTTTCTTTCTTTCTATCTTTCTTTTGTTTGTTTTTCGAGACAGGGTTTCTCCGTGTAGTTTTGGTGCCTGTCCTGGATCTTGCTCTGTAGACCAGCCTGGCTCTGCCTCCCGAGTGCTGGGACTAAAGGCGTGAGCCACCACCACCCGGCCTGATTCTGCTTTTCTAACAAATTCCCTTTTTGGTGATGACTCATGCTCAGAAGTTCTGAGTTTAGTGTGGGCTTACCGTGCAATGTCCTGTCTCTGAGAAACAGAATCGAGGGGGAAGCACACCCGGGCTCTTCCCTTGAAGATGTCACAGCGTCTCAGAGCAAATCTAAATTCCTTCTATTATTACATTTATTTATTTATTGTGTGTGTGCTCACCTTCAGAGGCACAGAGGGTTGAACTGAAGATACAGGGGTTGAGAAGATACAGGTACAACCCCAATTTGGGTGCTGGAAACTGAACCTCAGTCCCCTGGAAGAACAGCCAGTGCTCTTAACTGCTGAGCCATCTCTCCAGCCCCCCCCCACAGTTTCACAGATGCATGCAAATGATTACTTTGGATCCACTCACTGTGTGAGCCTGGGCAACTTTTGTGAACACGTTGGCTCTCGGTTTCTAGGTCTGTAAATAGGAACAGCCTCTGCGTTACAGAGTTCCTTGACGTTAAATCAGGATGGTTAAAAACAAACAAACAAACAAAACAATAAAAAGCCCTTAGTGCAGTGCCTAGCACATAGTGAACTTCAACAGAGCTTGGAGAATTGGATCCAGGTGAGCAATTCTGGTGGCGAGGTCCATTGCAGAAAGCAAAGGGTGGGACATCATCAAGCAGAGCCCATCTCAGCTGTCAGGATAGCTATCATCTGAGAAGAAGGGGGTCAGGGAGATGAGGGCAGAGGGCCAGGGCCAGGTCTCTTGGTCAGCAGGTAGCAAGCCTGGTTTGAGGGGGAGTTGGGTTTAGCAGGCTAAGCAGGTTTCATCTGGAGGTGGATGGGGTGAGTGGCAGGAGGCCTTCAGGCAGCTGGGCAGCTCTTGGTATACACCCTTTTCTCTTCTTCTCCTCCTCTTTCTCCTCTTCCTTCTTGGTCTTTTTTTTAGACATAGTTTCTCTGTATAGCCCTGGATGTCTTGGGACTTGCTTTGTAGACCAGGCTAGCCTCAAAATCAGATCCACCTGCCTCTAACCTCCCAAGTTCTGTAATTAAAGGTGTGCACCACCTCCACCACCTGGCTAGCACACACCTTTATCACTTCTCTCAGAGCTTTGGAGGACCGTGAGAATGGCTTTCAAGGCTTACCAGAGTGGCCTTGGCCTTGCCTTCATGCACAGCTTTGCCCTAACCTACAAAACCCTGGCCCTACTGCTATGGATTTCTCGGCTCAGGTACCAAAGCTCGTCTGTGTACTTTTGTGTGGATTCAGTTTGACGTGACCACAGCCATCTTGAGTCATAGCCACCATGATTGCCCCTGAGTAACCCCAGCTGGTTTTTCCTGTATAGTCTCCCAACAAACCACAAATAGATAAAACCACTAGAGTCAAGTATGGGGCTTGACACAGCCAGACCCTGGCCCCAGGAATGCATCCGACTCTTTGATATTAAGATAAACGGGGTACATTCCAGCCAGGATGAAGTCACTTTTGTCCCAACCCATAAGTGCACTCCTCTTTCTGACCCGGGTTGTGGGCTATCATTTGTTTTACTGACACTCAAGATTATACTTCCCTTAGCAAGTCCTACAATAAATTGCTCTCTGTGTTACCAAGATGTCTGCCTACCTGTCTGTGGTATCATGTCGCCTTGGGGTCAGTTCTCATACGGTAGGACTGGGTTGACCAAGAACAGCTTTAAATGGGGGCCATGTTTCTATCAGATCGACAGGATCCACGAATATGTATAGACTAACTTCCAGTATTTGTTGGCTCCTCCTAGGCACAGAGAGGCAAATATGAAGAGCTCCTGCTTCCCCTGGGTAACCTTGGGAAGAAAGACGCCCAGGCAGGGAAGGAATTTTCAGTGACGCGCCCTGTGTGGTGTCGTTAACTGCAGATAGGGCATTGTTTGTTTTTCATTAGACGGACATTGGCAGGCTAAACATAACCAGCCAGTAACTTTAACATGTTATCAATGCCCACTCTTATCAGTGGTTCCTGTTCTAGTTGGTAAGACTAATGGGCATGGGAGAATGCAGTCACTGTGGAGGCAAGCGATGTGGATGGCTCATGTGATCTGATAAAGACTTAGGGAATGGTCCAGCCTTGGAAAGGCAAGAAGAGGACAATGGGGACAGCTCAAGGGACTCGATGGATCTGGGGACTTATGTGGAGCCAGTCATACACATTATCCCATTTGAGCCACAGACAACGCCAGGAGTCAGTACTGGTGTTATCTCCGATTCGTGAGCGGGAACTTGAGGCTGAGCCATGCTCGGTCTCAGCTGGCTGACTTTAAAGATTGCCCTCTCCCTCTCTCTGTGGTTTGCTTTGATTTCCAGTCCTGGGCACAGAACCCAGGACCTTACACAGGCTAGGCAAGTAGGCTGCCACTGAGCCACACCCAGCCCTAATTGGAGCTCTCACAAGTTATGCTACGTGCAGCGCCGGGTTCCCTGGCATAGAGATAAAAAGCATCGGCAGTCCTTCATCTCCTCCACTAATTTAGCTAGACGGCTCTTCCACTCGACTCTACCCTCCCAAATTCAGGGGCAGAGGCAAGAAGGTGGGCGAGAGGGCCGGCACCCAGCAGCTCAGGCGCATGCCGTAGAGGTGAGGAGCCTCGAGGCTCGGCCGTGAAGCTGTGACTGTCACTTCTTACTCCCTTCCCCAAGCTCTGAGGTCTTGCTCAACTCCAGCTGAGTAACAAGGCTGGCAAGGTTACCTCACTTCTTGACAGCAGGCCCCAGCCTTCCTGGCTCAAACCCACTTCCTGTCCCAGAGTCTCTCGTCAGACATGATTGATTCTCAGTCTTCCTGTTGACTTCTGCTTTGTTCCAGCTGGCCCCGGGTGGCCCCCACGTGCTGCTGTGAACCCGATCAGCTGAGGACCTGGGACCAGGTGCCTTGTGACTTCGGGGAGGTTGGGGTGACAGAAACGGAATGGGTGGTAGCCTGGGCCTAGCCCGAGAGAGAACGCAGTGGAGGCTTCTGGTGCCTGAGGACCCTTTCTGCCCATATGTGGTCAAAGGCTGAAGTTAGTCTGTAAAGGTCACTGTGTCCCTAGTGGCAGGGGATGCGAGGAGTTTGCTCAGGTGAATTTTTCTGAAGCCACAGTATCTTCCCTCATCTGGATTCTGATCAACTTTCTGTTTCCTGGGTTGCCTGCTAGTATTTCTTCAGGGGCTGGGGAGCTCTTTGGGTTCAGACCAGTTTACCTGGAGCTGACAAGACACAATCCGGGCGAGGCACTGGTGTCACGCTGGACTGGACAAGTGAGGGGCTTGTGTTGCGATCTTGCCTACTTCTAACTCGCTTAGCTGCTTGTGGGCCACTTGCTTCCTTCAATATGTTTTCTTGTCCACAGATGGCAAAGAATCTTTACTTTATTTGAACTTGGGTAGAGCTTGTAGGAAAATGGTTGTGAAAATGTTTCCTAGACTGTAAGGTTGTATTTTTTAATGCTTGGGGCTATCTTTCCTTTTCTTTATTCTTTTTTTCTTTCTTTTCTTTTTTTTTTTTTTCCGAGACAGGGCTTCTCAGGGTAATTTTGGTGCCCGTCCTGGAGTTTGCTCTGTAGACCAGGCTGGCCTCGAACTCACAGAGACCCACCTGACTCTGCCTCCCGAGTGCTGGGATTAAAGGCATGCGCCACCACTGACCAGCTATTTTATTTTCTAAATGGAACTAGACATACTTTTTCATGATAATATCATATCTGATAAAAATCTAAACAGTACAGTACAGAGACTCTGCAAATCTTTGTATATTTATGTGCCCCTAAATATGAACACTTTGACATATAAACTTAAACATTTATCTATGTTTATGTGTATGTGAACACAATTGTGGGTGTCCTTAGAGGCCAGACACTCAGATCCCCTGGAACTGGAGTTAAAAGGTGGTTGTAGGCCTCCATGTGCATGCTGGGAACCAAACCCAGTCTAGCAGCAAGTGCTTTTAAGCATTCAGCCAGATCTCCGCCCCCTCCCCCACCTTTGATACACAGTCTCAAGTCTATAAAGTCTTGGCTGGTCTAGAATTCGCTATGCAGACCAGGTTGGCCTCGACCTGTCTCGATTTTCCTACCCCTGCCATCTGAGTGCTAGGACCCCAGGTGTGCACCACCTCACCCACTTTCAACAACCGCACCTCGCTTCAACATTTTGTTTCCGAGACAGATTGTTATGTAGCGCTCAGGCCAACCAGACCTCACTATGTAGCTGAGAATGACCTTGAACTCCTGCTCTTCCTGTTGACACCCACCCAGAACTGGGATTACAGGCATGAGCCATCACACCCAATTGACATACAGGCTTTCAGTAAAATTTTTAATGTTCAAATTCTATTTACTGTCCTGGAACTTCTCGGCATTTAATGGCTTCTGAGTCATCTTATGTTGATTCACAAATACCTATGCTGTCCTTCTGAAGAGCTACGTAGTATCCCTTATGTGGATGTACCATGGTTTGTTAAAGTAGATTCCTATCAGTGGGTATGATAGGCTTTCAGTTTGTGTCTATGATAGTGAATAGTACTATAGAAAACACCTGTAAGCATACAATCTCCCAATACCAGTTCCAGTATTTCCTTAGAATGAGTCCTTAGGAGACAGATTTTTGGGTAAAAGAAACATATATATGTATATATATACATATATATGTATATATATACAGCTGCATATGTATATATTCTTTATATAACATATATATTTACAGTTTTTTTTTTTTTTTGGTTTTTCGAGACAGGGTTTCTCTGTGTATATTTACAGTTTTATTGATTTGTTCAGATTTCATTAAGAAAGGTCATGTTGGGGCTGGAGAGATGGCTCAATGGTTAAGAGCACTTGCTGCTCTTGCAGAGGACTGGGTTTGGTTCCCAGCACCCATATGGAGGTTCACAACCATCTATCTGTAGCTCTGTTTCTAGGGAATATGATGTCCTTTTCTGGCTTCTGTGGGCACCATGCATACAGGTGGTGAACAGACATACAGGGCAAAACATCCATACACACAAAAAATTAGACTTGTCGGGCAGTGGGGGTGCACGCCTTTAATCCCAGCATTCGAGAGGCAGGGGCAGGCAGATCTCTGTGAGTTCGAGGCCAGCCTGGTCTATAGAGTGAGTTCTAGGACAGGCTCCAAAGCTACACAGAGAAACCCTGTCTCAAAAAAAAAAACAACAAAAAAAAAATTAAAGCTTAAAAAAATAAAAAGTCATACTATTGAATTTAAATTTGACACCTGCCTTTATTAAAGCGGCACAAATCTTACAATGAGAGGTAAGACCTCCCTGTTCTCCCTCTCCATTCCCAACTTTTCTTTACCGGAGACAAATAGTTGGAATTGTTTTCTTTGTATTTCCAAATAAAGTGCCTATGTGACCTGTATGGTTCGATTGCTCTTTCTGTCCTCCCTCCTTCCCTCCCTCCCTCCCCCGCTCCCTCCCCGTACCCTCCCTCCCTCTTCCCCTCCCTCCCTTCCTCCCCCTTCTTCCCTCCTTCCTTCTGTTCTTTCTTAGACATAGCACTGTGTAGTCCTGGCTGGCCTGGAACTTGCTATGTAGACCAGGCTGGCCTCAAACTCACAGAGATCCCCCTGTCTCTGTGCTGGGCTTAAAGGCATGTGTCACCACATCTGGCCTATGTGGCTATTTTTGTTTGTTTGTTCTGTTTTGTTGTTAACAAAAGGCAAAGATACAGTACTCATCTATCAGCTACCCGTATTATTGTTCCCATCCTCCCAATACGATGATTTAGTGAAGGTTTAGGTTGATGACTGTCGTTTCTGTTTTCTGAACTATGCGGATGGTGATAATGATGGTAATGGTGATAATGTTCCTTTTCTTTGTTTTATATTTTGCTCCTGGAATTGATAGTTGCCTCAGGTTTCTTTCCTTTTATTTAGTTTTAGTAATTATTTTGTGTGTGGGGGGGGAGGGGCTTTCTGGCTATTAGGCCTGTGTGTAGGGTGCTCCAATCTGGATGAGGCTGTGTGGTTGGGAGACTCGATGAAGAATTCCCTGAGGTTTAGCCGAAGGGGGAAACCGACTTTGAATGTGGGTAGCACCATCCCATAGGCTGAGATTCCAGACTGAATAAAGGAAGCAAATAAAAAGCAGGCTGAGCACCAGCCTGCAGCTTCCTCTGCTTCCTGATTGTGGACATAGCTTCCTGACTGTGGACACAGCTTCCTGAGCATGGACCAGCCGCCTCACGCCCCTGCTGCAATCCCTTCCCTGCCAGCATGGACTATCTCCTCAAACTGTGAGGCCCAAGTAAATCCTTCTGCCAGCATTTTGAGGGGTTACCCAGGGCAGGGGCAGAGGTAACATAGACTTGGAGGAGTCTTTTCTCCCCACACCCCCGTTTCTCTTTGTGGTGAAGTGATTTGACTCTCCTGCTGGGCCTTCTCACCTTCTCCTGTTGGGTGGGAATGAGGCAAAGGCTTTGGTTTGCCTGTTACCTGGACTGTCTATAATCCATGGTTCTCATCCTGTGGGTCACGACCCACTTGAGGGTCAAACGACCCTTTCTCAGGGGTCACCTAAGGCCATCAGAAAAGACAGTTATTTACATTATGATTCATCACAGTAGCAAAATTACAGTCATGAAGTAATAATGAAAATAATTTTATAGCTGGGGGTCACTGTAACGCGAGGAACTGTACTAAAGGGTTCAGGGATTAGGAAGGTTGAGAACCACTGGTCTAAATGCTCTGTAAACACACTACCTCCAATACAGCTTCCTAATTTTCCCATTCCACATGCTTTCTGAAGCAGCTAGAAGCCCTGCCTCAGGAACCTTCCTGGCGTCCAGAGGCATTGCTCCGTCTAGCTTTCAGCTCTGACTGTTGCCGGCTTCCACTCCTTCACATACTTTCAGGCTTGCAAGATCATGTGTGAACATCTCTTTGGTTTTGGGGGGTGTTTTGTTTTGTTTTTGAGACAGGCTTTCTATGTAGCCCTGGCTGTCCTGGAACTCCCTATGTAGACCAGGCTAGCCTTGAACTCATAGAGGTTCTTCTTCTGTCTCTTGAGTGCGGGGATTAAAGTTGTTCGCTACTAGGTCCAGCAAAACCCAGAGTCTTGCTCATGCTAGGCACGCAGTATACCAATAAGCTCAAGCCAGCCATATTTACTCATCTGTTTATGAGACAGGGTCTTTATCTTAAGGCTTGGTTGGAACTCACTCTGTCGTGCAGGCTGACGTGAGTTTACAGCAGTCCTCTTGCCTCAGTCTCTCGAGTGCTGAGATTGTGGACACGAGTTCTGAGCCAGGCAGTGTTTATTTTGTTGCTAAGGACTGAGCTTAGGGTTTCATGTGTGCATACATTCTACCACTGAGCTGGAGTCCTAGCCTCTATTTATTCACTTTTTGTAATTTAAGCCATAAACGTAATGATGTAAATAGCAGTTATACTCGTTACTACAAGTAGAGTGTAGTGAAGGGCCTTGTTAGGTGATTATTGACCGTTTATATTTCCTTCACGATCACCTGGTTACTTATATCCACTAAGTTAAGGTAATTGTTAAATTGTGTAGCCAGCTCTGTAAAGAGACTACGGTTGATCTATTTTCTGTCTGCCTTTTCTTTCTTTCCTTCCTGATTTCTTTTCTCTTACTTCCCTTCCCTTCCCTCTCCCCTTTCTCCCCTTGGGATTGCACCTAGAACCTTCCAGATGCTAGGCAAGGTCTCCAGCACTCTGCTAGATTCCTTTTTTGTATGTTCAGACTCAGGGACCAGACTTCAAAAATATCAACTCCTAGTGACACGTCTGAAGTGTTTGGTGACACGTCTAAGTTGTTAGATTGTGAAAGTAATATGGGTTCATTGCCAAAAACAGAAAATAGAAACACCAACTAGAAAGTATAGTTGACCCAGAGCTTCTCACCACATGTGTGTATCCTTTTAGTCTTTTCTCTGTGTAGGTCTGTATTTATAAACATAGAAGTGGAGCCATTCACCTGCTAAATCACATCATCACCCACAGTCTGAGACATCATTTCCAGTGATTGTACAGTTTCCTATTTATCTTTTTTTGTTTGTTTGTTTGTTTTTTGTTTTTCGAGACAGGGTTCCCCTGTGTAGCTTTGCGCCTTTCCTGGAACTCACTCGGTAGACCAGGCTGGCCTCGAACTCACAGAGATCCTCCTGCCTCTGCCTCCCGAGTGCTGGGATTAAAGGCATGTGCCACCACCGCCTGGCCCTATTTATGTAAATATGGGTTACTCTAGCTGATTCCATATTGGTGATATTCGCCTTTTTTTTTTTTTCTCAAGACAGGGTTTCTCTGTGTAACTTTGCGCCTTTCCTGGAACTCACTCTGTAGTCCAGGCTGGCCTCGAACTCACAGAGATCCGCTTGCCTCTGCCTCCTGAGTGCTGGGATTAAAAGCATGCGCCACCACCACCTAGCTGATATCACCTTCTTTTTAAAAAGATTTATTTATTTATTTTTATTTTTTGAGATAGGGTTTCTCTATATAACAGTTCTGGTTGTCCTAGAACTCACTTTGTAGGTCAGGCTGACCTTGAATTTACAGAGATCTACCTGCCTCTACCTCCTGAGTGCTGGGATTAAAGACATACTTGCCACCATGACCAGCTTAAAGTTTATTTTCTTATTAAATATGTATATGTGTGGGTCTGAGCATGAGTGTGCCAGTGTCCCCAGAGGCCAGAAGAAGGTGCTGGATTCCCTGGAGTTGGGGTTACAGGCAGTTGTGAGCTGCTTGACTTGGGTGCTGAGAGCCGAGTTCGGGTCCTCTGCAAGAGCGGTGTGTTCTCCTAACTGCTGAGCTTCCCCCCGAACTGCAGTCTAGGCTAAGATTTTCATTAACAGGCGTCTTTTCTCATGACCTCACCTAATCATGTTTCCGTGAAGTAGCTGCTTAATCTGTTTTTTGGGAGGTAAAGTTCAATCCTTTTTTTTTTTTTTGGTTAAATTACTACTAATTCCAGGAGCTGGAAAGATGGCTCAACCGTTAAGAGCACTTGTTGCTCTGGCAGAGGACCTGAGTTTGATTCCCAGCACCTACATGGTGATTCACAAACACCGGTAATTCCAGTTTCAGGGGATCTGATGCCATTTTCTGACCTCCTTGGGCACCAAGCACATATGCTGTGCATGAACTTACAATGCAGGCAGAATCCTCACACATAAAATAAAGTGAATAAATCCAAAAAAGTATTTTAAAACAATTATTATGTATTCCAAACTAATGAATGTAGATGAGTGGAGATTTTCTAGCCCTTTCCATGTTCTTTCCTGTGCCAGAGGGAAGCCCAGAGAAGGGCCAGTCTGGGAACCCCTTTGCTACCTCCACAGCTTCCCTTAGCCTGGAAGCGATAAAGGGCAAAAGCATCTGGGAATGAGTGGGGTATAGAGAGGAAAAAGAGTGAAGTAGGAAGTAAAAAAGTAGGAAGCTAAAGAAATCGTAGCTTCAAGCTGGGTGGTGGTGGCACTGGCCTTTAATCCCAGCACTTGGGAGGTAGAAGCAGGAGGATCTCTGTGAGTTGGAGGCCAGCCTGGTGTACAGAGTGAGTTCCAGGCCAGCCAAGGATACATAAGCCTTCAAAAAACCAAACCAAGCCCAAACAAACCAAAACCAACCAACCAAACAACCAACCAACCAAATAACAAACAAAAAGAAAATGAAAGTTGCCATGGCTTCAGAGAGAGGCAGTCTGAAGGAAGGGACTGGGTTGAGTTTGGTCTGAGGTTGATGGGCTGACTCTGTCCCTGAGTCTGCTAACTTTATGTCCTTGGGCAGGTTGCTCAATGTCATAGTGTTGTCACTTGTCCTCTTGGATTTCTGAAGTTCTCTGAAAATCAGCGTTGTCATAGTAACTGTAATCCTGGAGAAGGTGCCTTAACCTCCCCGACACTGAGTCTCCTCATCTGTCAAAGTGGAACACTCATCGGTACTTCACAGGGCTGGTGGGAACTGATGTCCGCGAAGCGCCTACCACAGGGTCCGATCCATAGTAAGTATCCAATATGCGATAGCTATTTTTATTACATGCTGAGTGTTATGTAAGATGAGGATAATTATGTCATCCCACACTGTTTATAGAAAGAACTCTGTCTTCTCAACAGTAGTTTCAGAGTTCAATCTGCAGCTGGGAAAGATGCCAAGGGCCATAGTACAAAGTCACGGCTGGCCACTGACTCCCCTTTTAGCTTAGTCCTCCCTAGGATCTGGCTGCCATCCAGATGTGGGTCAAGTAAACAGGCTACTGTTGAACACAGATAAGTCAGATCCCCAGATGTAGGTCGGTGTGTGGGGGGGGAACGAAAGGAAACCCACTCCTGGAATAGAGAACAAAGCTCTGGGTACCTGGGAGCGTAACAAAAGTAAGCCAGGGCTTATCTGATGAGGGTGCCTGGGATGCTCATCAGAAAAGCTGATGTACCTTCAAGTTGTGATTAATAAGTACAGAGACACGAAGCAGAAGCTGTGGGAATGGCTGAGGTTTTGCTGGTGTGCGTTCTTGGACATGCTAATTTTTTTCTGTAAAACCAGGAAGCCGGATTCTATTTATATTCCCTGAAGGATGGTCTCTGTACTACTGGTGGCATGTGAAGGGATTTTATATGGTACACAGATGAACATTTGAAATCTTGATAGTTACGTGTTTCTTTTCTCCAATCAAAGGGCTCTGATTGCTGCCAGTTCCTTGGCTTCGTTGATGTGGTGGTTTAGGATGAGGCAAGGGTGGGTTTAAGTTCTTTTTCAGACAGGTGTGTCAATTTAAGGACAGTATGCAGGAATAGCAAAGACTGTGCAGGTGGTAAAATGGGAATGTCCAATGTGGGAGGCAGAATAATAACTCCTTAAAGATGTCATCACCCCGGCCGGGCGGTGGTGGCGCACGCCTTTAATCCCAGCACTCGGGAGGCAGAGCCAGGCGGATCTCTGTGAGTTCGAGGCCAGCCTGGGCTACCAAGTGAGTCCCAGGAAAGGCGCAAAGCTGCACAGAGAAACCCTGTCTCGAAAAACCAAAAAAAAAAAAAAAAAAAAAAAAAGATGTCATCGCCCTAGTCCCCAGACCTGTATGTTATTGTGAACATCAAAAGAGACTTAGCATATATTATGAAGGATCTTGAGATGGGAAGATTGTACTAGATGAGATGTGTGGACCCAGTGTAGTCTAAAGGTCCTTAGAGGAGGGATGTAGGGGGTCCATACGGGCAATGATGGATGCAGCACATGGGGTGACGTGCCCTAAGCCTATCCTGTGGCTTCTAGAAGCCAGGAGAGCCAAGGAACTGATTGTTCCTTGGAGCCAATACCTTGATTTTATAGCTCTGTGTGCCTCATTTGGAATCTGTGACTTCCAGAAGTACAAGAGAATTAGTATTTGTTGTTTGAAGCCACCCAGTTTGAGGTCATCTGTTACCATAGTCACAGGAAATGAATACACTGGGTATTAGAGGAACTTAAAGTGATACATTCTGCAAGTTCAGCATTTCCCTAGGGCAGAGGAAGGGACATTGGTCACCTAATCCATCCATCTATGAGGAGACTGGCCCAGTCATCATGTCTGGCAGTCTGGACAAATGTAGGGAGAGCCCTCCTCATTCCTACAAGGAGAATGCTTGGGTCGGTGACATAATGGGCCCTGACTCATGGACACTGTCAACAACTGCCATTTAGTTCAACCTGCTCAATTCATAGATGGAGAAACTGAGGCCTAGGAATGGGAGGTAACCCGAGCAAAGTCACTAGCAATGGAGCTGGTTAGGCCTGGATGAAGAAAAATGGCTCAGTTCCTAAGGCAGGGGTAAGGAGTGGCACCCTGCAGAGACATGCCTGGGTTCCCAAACTAGGGTGTGGAGCTGGTGAGGGGTGGGGCCTACACCTTTGGCTGAGGGCGGATCATTCCACTCTTTGGTCATCTCCGTGTGGGCCTTGGAGTCTCATGTCCCTCCCTCTTCTGTCTTTTAATCAGGGTTTCAATAGCCATTCTGTTAACACGTGACCTTTAGAGGAGGGTTGAAACAATGACGTGCTGAGGACAAGGGCTCCTCTGCTCATCCCGGGAGTTTCCCTGTGCTTGGCCTGCCCCCTCTGCAGGGACGCTCATGTCCCTTTTATAGAAGGGACATTCTTCTGCGGTGAACATGAAACCTGGGATGTTTCATTTCTGTAGCTAAGCACAGGGAATCAAAATTGGCTTCTGTGGTCTGAACACTCCTGAATAATCCAGATTCCTAGTTTTGAGCAGAAAATATTTTCCATATAATGCTTTTAATCCTAGTACTTAGGAGGTAGAGGCAAACAAATCTCTTTGAGTTCCAGGCTAGCCTGGTCTACATAGCGAGACCTTACTAAAAAAAAAAAAAAAAAAAAAAAAAAAGAAGAACTGAAAGATTGCAGGGTAGAAATTTTACGTCTTTAGACCAAACACATGTAATTACATACATATAAGGTAATGAGCTGCACATGCATCAGGTTGCACTAAATTAGGGAGCCATGGCAGAAGTGGGTGAATTCTTATGAGTCAAGCAACAGGACTGGGAAACTTCCCAAGGAAACTTCAGGACCATGAAGGCCCAGGCCACTCGGCCACTCCCCGCCCCCCACCCCCGCAGTCACCAGCTCAAAGGCTGCAGTTTGGTTTGCTTGTTTTGCTTTATTTTTGACTTGCGGCCCAGGCTGGCCTCAGTCTTCAGGCCTTAACCCATGGCTGCTTCGGTTACAAGTGTGAGCCAGCATACCTGGCTCAAAGGCTGTGTTAAAATCAAGGTCTAAGCCCACCAGTTTGAGAACTGCAAAGAATGTTGAGGAAATGAGCATGCTTTAAGTTTAGATGTGGTATTGCTGCATGAGAATGAAAAAATGACCCACTTCCTATATTTTTGATCAAAATGCAGAAAGAAAGAAGAGGAAAGAGACAGAGAGAGAAAGATAGATAGATAGATAGATAGATAGATAGATAGAGAGAGAGAGCGAGCGAGGGAGTGAGCTGTACTCATGTTCTGAAGATAACCACTCTTGATGTTTGATTGACATCCATCGATGCCTACATTTCTAGACCTTTTTTCTAATGGACAATGTATGTTTTTCTATGTTAAAATGGAATCCTATACTGCTTTATTCATTTAGCTGAACATGGGGGACATTTTCATTGTTAATATTCTTCTGTAACAATACTGTGTTATTAACATTATTCAGCTTGCCTCTCACAGGATTCTATGTCACCAACCTTGCAGTCTAGCTTGTTTCTTTCCTTTCACTAAATATGTTGTGTGTGTGAGTGTTTTGTCTGCATGTACGTCCATGTACCACATACATGCAGTACTCATGGAGCTCAGAAGGGAGTGGTGGGCTCCCCAGAACTGGAGTTACAGATGTTTGTGAGCCAGCATGTGCGTGTGAGGGAACTGAACCTGGGTTCTCTTTTTCTTCTTTTTTGGTTTTTCAAGACAGGGTTTCTCTGTGTAGCTTTGCGCCTTTCCTGGAACTCACTTGGTAGCCCAGGCTGGCCTCGAACTCACAGAGATCCGCCTGCCTCTGCCTCCCGAGTGCTGGAATTACAAAGGCGTGCGCCACCACCGCCCGGCAATGCTGCTTTTCTTAAATGCAAAATATCAAAAAGCTAATTGTTCTCCGAAGTAAATATCACTGCCTGACATCCGAATGTGACTGCAGCACTTTCTAGTTCCCTTCTTCCCTTTCATTGTTAGAAAACCTGCAGGGGCTCGGCTGGAGAGATGGCTCAGAGGTTAAGAGCACTGGCTGCTCTTCCAGAGGACCTGAGTTCAATTCCCAGCACTCACATGGTGGCTTACAACTGTCTGTAACCCTAGTTCCAGGGGATCCAGCACCCTCCCTCCCAGAGACATATAAGCAGGCAAATCAACAATGCACATAACACACACACACACACACACACACACACACACACACACACACACACACACACACACACACACACACACGAAGCTGGGCATAATACATGCTCGGAATCCCAGCACCTAGAAAACTGAGACAGGAGGGTTGAAAGTGCAAGGTCAGCCTGGATTACTAGTGATGATTTGTTTCAAAAAATCCAAACCAATAAAAATAAACCCCAGAAAACCTCCAGGAGGAAAGGGACTTGCTTCTTTTGTTAGTTGCTTCCCCTGGGGCTAAGAACAGTGCTAGGCACTCAATAAATATTTGTTGAATGGCTGAATACGTAATCTTTGGGTGCCAGTAACTGACTCATCGGCTTACCCAGTAGTGGGAACTAGGCTGAGACCGTGTGATACAATCAGCGCAGGCTGGTTAGAAACATTCCATTTCTTTTCTCCCCTGTCATTGCACAGTCTGGGTTGAGATCAGGCAAAGCAGGTGCCCGGCTTGTCTGTGTAAGGTATGTGAACAGGCACCTTTTTTTTTCTCCAGGGACAGTCACAGTGTTTATGTAAATGTGATGTCAACAGTTCTTGGCGTTGCCAGGTGTTAACCAAATCAGCCATGAACAGTGTTGGCGATTCTTTCTTGGGCAGGCAGTTGCCACTCCAGGGTCTAGGCTGTGGTTGGAACCAGGGCTGAAGACTGAAGCTTGGGAGACTGGAGGCTCTGCAGCCGGGAAAGCCACACAGTCCCAGATTGGGAAGAAGTTCAAAGCCAGGTAGGCGCCTGGGGAAGAAATTAGGGCAGACTCCAGGAGTGATGGGTGGATGGTAGTACATCGGGTTCCACTAGGAGAAGATAAATGTCTGGGCAGAGATTCTCCAGAGGCCCTAGTTTATCTTCTCCGATAAGAAAGAGGGCTGGCTCTTCCCTCCCAGGGACCAGCCATCAGGGCCGGTCTGTGAGAGGAAGCTGTTGCAGCCCCAACCTAAATGTTCCTCCATATTCTAGCCTTCAAGAGACCCCTTTCAGCAAGGGACACTTGCAGACTTCCAGAGGGCATTCTCTGTCAGACACAGTGGAAAGGGAAACAGGAAGGAGCTTTGGAACCTAGAACAACATATACTGAGTACAGTGACATATGCCTGTAGCCTCAGCCACTTGGGAAGCTGAGGCAGGAGGATCACTTGAGCTCAAGTTTTTTTTTTTTTTTTTCCAAGACAGGGTTTCTTTGTGTAGTTTTGGTGCCTGACCTGGATCTCGCTTTGTAGACCAAGCTGGCCTCGAAGTCACAGAGACTTGTCTGGCTCTGCCTCCCGAGTGTTGGGATTAAAGGCGTGCACCACAGCCACCCAGCTGAGCTCAGGTTTTTTAAACATTTTTTTCTCTTTAGATTGATTCATTTGATTTTGTATATACTGGTGTTTTGCTGCATGTATATTTGTGTACCGCATGTGCCTGGTGTCCTCAGAAGTCAGAAGAGAGCATCAGACCTTCTGTAACTGGAGTTGCGGATGATTGTGAACTATGATATGGGTGCTGAGAATGGAACCCAGGTCCTCTGCAAGAGCAACAAGTGTTGGTTCTTAAACATGGAGCCAACTCTCCATTCTGGCACTCAGGAGTTTGAGGCCACCTTGGGCATCCCAGTAAGACTCTGTCTCTTAAAAACAACAACAAAATCGAACAAACACACCACATAGTAAATTCATCACCTCCAGCTGCTGCCTTCCTGCTGGCTTATGGACAGCTGGAGTTCACAGGCAGAAGTTCTGATGGAAGAGCTGAGGTTGGAGAGTGTGAGCTTCTTTGAGTAGTGTGTAGATATTGTCAGTTCGAGAAGGTCCTGAGGCTGCAATAAAGACAAGTAATGGGACTCTCCTTCAGGAAATACTCCATGCACACTGTCTGTGGCTTTCCTTCTCTTCTTCCTTCTCTCTTTTTTTACATTTTGGGGCGGGGGCGCCTCACTATGTTGTCCAAGCTATCCTCCAACAGTCCTGTTACCTCAGCTTCCCAAGTAGCTGAGACCAGGCATGTGCCACCATACCAGGCTTAGAAGTGGGCATATTGGTATTAAATTCAACCAATTGTCATTCACAATCTTGGAAGAGGAAATACATTGTCTGGTCAAAGGCTCTGTAGGTAGTAACTCATCCCGCCGTGTTTATTGAGTGTCTAATCCATGCCAGGAACTATGGTGAAAAAGTATGATATACTTCTTTTTTTCTTTTTTCTTTTCTTTCTTTCTTTTTTTTTTCTGGAGCTGAGGACTGAACCCAGGGCTTTGCACTTGCTAGGCAAGCGCTCTACCACTGAGCTAAATCCCCAACCCCATGATATATTTCTTTAGCTAAGACATCTGGATATATTTTTAACTTATTTAGTTTTATGTATCTTTTTGTATCCTTTTGCTGAAAAGGTTTTGACAACTTAATGGAAGTAAAAAAAAATCCCATGGGTATTATGTCCTGTTTTCACTCAGAAAGCAGGTTTTTCCGAGCCAGAGTTTTATTGTGTATCCCAGGCTGGCCTTGAACTCACAGCAATCTTCTTGCTGTAGTCTCTTAGGTATGCAGGCATAATCACCATGCTTGGCTAGGGAGCTCTTTCTGAACCTCTCTGTCCACTGGCTTAATGACTGTCTTCTCTGTTAGAATATAAACTCTATGGGAGGGGTGAGGAGGGGAGTATATTTTAAAGTTGAGGTAGGATCTCCAAGGCCTAGAAGAGTGTCTTGGACCAGCAATCACTAAACTCATGGTATATGGTTGTCAGGTTTTCTTCTCTATATAAAACCATTTCTTGTCTGAGAGCCTATGTTTGTTGGATTCTCTTTTTCCTGAGACAGAGTCTCATGTAGTCTAGGCTGTCTTTGATCTAAGTAGCTGTGTAGCTGAAATGGCCTTGTACTTCTAATCTTCCTGTTTTTACTTCTTTTTTTTAAAAGTAATTATTTTTATTTTATGTGCATTGGTGTTTTGCCTGCGTGTATGTCTGTGTGAAGGTCTCCTGGAACTGGAGTTACAGACAGTTGTGAGCTGTGATTGGGGATTGAACCTGGGTCCTCTGAAAGAGCAGTCAGTGCTCTTAACCTCTAAGCCATCTCTCCAGCCCTGTTTCTACTTCTTGAGTGCTAGGATTACAGGCATACACCACCATACCTTGTTTGTGCAGTGCTGGTGATGGAGCCCAGGCTTCACTCATGCCAGGCAAGCACCCAACCGAGATACATCTGCAACTCCAACAATTTATTTTTTAACAGTAAAAAAACTAATATTACTATTGTCTTCTTCTCCTTCTTTTTTTGTTTGTTTTTTGAGACAGGGTCTCTATGTAGTCCTGGCTGTCCTGGAACTTGCTATGTAGACCAGGCTGACTTCGAAATTAGAGACCTACCTGCCTTTGCCCCAAGTGCTGGGATTGAAGCCATGAGGTACTTCAGTTCTATATTACTGTTGTCTTAAATGGTAAAAGTATAGATGCTAAAGATTAGGTTTAAAATATGAATGAAGGAAAAGACCTAAGTTATGACCTGAATCCTAGTTCCTCTACAACCTGGCATCAGCTCATGAAGCCTTTTATACAGTTGAAAATCTCTGTGTTAGTTTTCAGGATTTGGAACATTTTCCAGAAAGTTCTGTTAGTCTTGCATTAGAGTTATAACTACCTAACCATCAATTCATTCTTTTATTTTCCCCTAAGTATGTTAAATAAGTGTTTGCCAAGTGCCTGGTGCTATGGGGATATTACAATAACTAACATGTCCTTACCTTGCTAGAATTTAGGGGGTATTTTTTGGGTGGTGGTGGCAGGGGGTGGATATCTCTATGACTAAAAAGCAATATTTAAAATTTTTTTTAGTATTTATTATTATTATTATTATTAATTAATTAATTAATTAATTTTTGAGACAGGGTCTCACTGGGTAGCCTTGACTGGCCTGGAACTCACTATATAGACCAGGCTGGTTTCTACCTCCTAAACGTTGGGATTGAAGGTGTGCAATACCATGCCTGGCAATATTTATTTAAAATAATTTTTATGTGTGTGTGTGTGTGTGTGTGTGTGTGTGTGTGTGCACATGCACGTGCTTGTAGAGGTCTGAAGAGGGTGTTGGATCCTATTGAGCTGGTGTTACAGGTAGTTGTGAGCCACCTGATACAGATGCTGAGAACAGAACTCAGGTCCTCTGGAAGGGCATGTGTGTACTTCACCGGTGAGGCACCCCTTAGCCCACATTGGTTATGTATTTATTTGTGTGTGTTGTCATGGCACATATGTTGAGGTCAGAAGACAATCTGAGCAGTTAGTTCTTTCCTTCTACCATGTGGTACCCAGGGATCAAAGTCAGGTGGTCATACACCATAGGCTAGCAACTTTACCAGCTCAGACATCTTGCTGGGCCCCAAAGGCAGTGCTTGTAAGTTTTCTTTTAACTATGTGGCACTCTATTTGTGTTTTGGATATCAGGGAAGGCTTCCTGGAGGAGGAAGCTTGTGAATGAGCCTAAAGAAAGTAGAGAGAAAGGCGGCAGACCTAGCTTCGGAGGTAGTCACAGTGCACAAGGTGGTGGGAGTTGATAAGATGGTACTTGAGAGGAAGGGAACTGTCCTCCAGGGGTGTGTCTTAGTTACTATTCTAGTGCTGTGAAGAGACACCATGACCAAGGAAACTTATAGAAGGAAGTATTTAACTAGGGGTTTGCTTATAATTTTTAGTGGGTTAGTCCATGATTATTGTGGTGGGAATTATGGCGGTAGGCAAACATGGCCCTGGACAAGTAACAGAGTTTGAATCCTGGTCTGCAGGAGGCAGAGAGGAAGAATAAGACTGGGCTCACCTGGGCCTTTGAAACCTCAAAGCACTCCGCCAGCAACACACCTCCTCATACAAGCCCACAACTCCTAACTCTTCCTAAACTACGTCCACCATCTGGGGAGCAAACATTCAAATATATGAGCCTAGGGGCCATTCTCATTCAAACCGCCACAGGAGGACACAGTGGTCAGTCTGCTTAGACTCAGGTGAACTGCAGGATGCAGACTGCTGGGGTGGGTTGGAGCTGCTCTGTGGGCTCTGATCACCAGACTGTAGTTCACCTTCACGGCAAAAGTAACAAGGAGACAAGCCAAGCTTTGAAGCAGGGATGCTCTGGATGCAGTGGAATTTTAGTGATACTGTTCTGTTAGCTATGGAGAGACTGCTAGGGTGAAACAAGACGTCAGTCAAGGGAAGGGAGTTTGAGGTGGGAAGTACAGGTAAGTAGGAGGCTTTGGACTTGGGGGAATGCAGGGAGAAAGAAGTGGGAGAGGAAGGGACTTGAGTTTATAAAGAGAAAGTCGCTGGAGCATGGTGATCACATGAGTGAATTGTAAGCCATTGAGTGGGACCATTAAGGTAGGTTTGATGAAGGCTTTGTGCTTCAGTGACTAGAAGAACATGGCACAGTTGACAAACATGTAAATCATTCTAGAAATTTCAGTTGAAACAAAAGGAAGATCTGCTGGGGTTTAGGCATGAGAGACATCAGGTGGATATATGAGGCAGATCATTAGCAACCAGCCGGCTACTGAGTATTCCTCATTCGACCTCATCTGTACCCTTAAGGATTACCAAAAAAACATACTGATTAAAGGGATATAGAAAAATTAGTTCTCGTTCTCTCTCTCTCTCTCTCTCTCTCTGTGTGTGTGTGTGTGTGTGTGTGTGTGTGTGTGTGTGTGTGTGTGTGTGCGCATGCGCGCGCTTGCTTTGTTTTTTAAGTCAGGTGTTCTTATGTAATGGTTTAGGCTGGCCTAGAACTTTCCCGGATTACAAGCATGCACCAGCAAACCCAGTGAGCCTTTGATTTTGAGGTGTCTTATTTATGTTTTCCAAGACAAGGTTTCTCTATATAACAGTCATGGCTGTCCTGGAACTCACTCTGTAGACCAGGCTGGTCTTGAACTAAGAGATCTGTCTGCCTCTGCCTCCCGAGTGCTAGGATTAAAAGTGTGCACCATCACTGCCTGGCGAGGTGTCTTATTTACTTGATTTATTAGTTAAATATGTTCCATCTCCTCAAAGTTTTTGTAGCAGTTTTTTATGCACTGTATTATTGTGCTGGCTAATCTTATGTCAACTTGGCACACTAGATTTAGAGTTATCTGAAAGGAGGGAACCTCAATTGAGGAAATGCCTCCATAAGATCCGGCTGTAAGGCATTTTCTTAATTAGTGATCATTGCGGGAGGATCCTGGATTCTATAAGCAAGCAGGCTGAGAAAGTCAGGGGGAACAAGCCAGTAAGCAGCACCCTTCCATGGCCTCTGCTTCAGCTCCTGCCTCCAGGTTCCTGTCCTGTTTGAGTTCCTGTCTAGACATCCTTCAGTGATGAACAATGGAATAAATAAACCCTTTCTTCCCCAATTTGCTTTTTGGTCATGGTGTTTCATCACAGCAATGGTAATCCTGACTACGACAATTAACTTTTTTGAATATGTGATTGGCCAAAGCCCAGCATTCTCTCTAACTGGAGTATGGGCTTGGTCCCAGATCTCCCCTCTGGTAGCTGACCACCCTCTACCTGTTTGAGGGGTGGAACTTGATCTCTGTTTCTTGTATTTTGGAGTTCGTAGCAGGGAAGATGTTGTGGTATTTATGCATGTTCTCAGAGGTTGTGACATTAAGCTTTCTGGCTCAGTACAAGAAATACCCATGCAAGGGTACGACAGTCCTCTTTTTTCTACCCTTACAAAGCTGGTTGTATAACTTGTGCTTCCTATTGAGAATGATTGGCATAATGGAAGAAGGTGGGGTAGTTTGCTGACTCTGGCCCTATCCCAGCCCCTGGGCTAATGAGGAAGATCAGAGCAAAGCCTTTGACTTTTGAGAACTCTGCCAAGCTAAGCCCATTCATTAAGATGGGGATGACACAAAAATATTGACAAACACCAGTCCTAGGGCCAGAGCAAATGGGAGGGGCAGCAGCCTGGGAGATGATGTCAATGTTTTCTGAAGGGCCTGGCTTGCTATTAGGTGACTCAGTGTGTTTCTTAGCACCTCAGCCAGGAGGCAGGATAAAAGCTGAAGCCTTTATCTTTTCCTCTTCCGGGTGGAACGTTCATGTCTTGGCACCGGGTCTATAGGAAAGCCTTCATTAATCACTTCCCTGCTTGAGATCTGATTAGACGGAGCACAGCTTCGAGCAGGAAAGCAGAGCTCCAGTCTGAGTTTCAAAGCTGTTTTAGGCGGGCCTGGAGAGCAGACCTATGAGTCTTAGGTTACAATATAGAAAATAGAGCTAATGATTCCAACCTCATAGGTTGTTGAGGGTTAAAGGGTAGTATATGCAAAGCACTTAGCACCGTGGTCTAGCCCAGTAAGTGGTGTTATGTTTCCCTTGTCAGCATAGCAGTGGATAATAGCATGGTTTCTGATTTTTCATTCTTGCTGTAGTTGAGCGACCTTGGGGCAACTTCATCTTGCTGTTTCTTTCTTGGACGATGAGAGTAACATGGAGGGACTGGTACAACTGCCAGAACAAACCGCACAGTGAATTCATAATCATTTTTTAAAAATCCTATAGACTTCACAGTCTAGTTCAAGGTGCTTCAGACCCCCCCTAATTCTCCTCTGCTCCTCATCGATTTGGGCTCTCCTTAAAAATCCATCTTGTACCTTTTTTGTTTATACTCAAAAGTGTAACTGGGCTTTTTGGGCTCCCCTTGCGGTACGTCTTAGGCTATGTTGTGTCTCCAACCTGAGAGCTGAAATTAGAATTACACTGAGCATGAGACAGCAGAAGTCCCTAAAATTGTCCCCCAAATACCTTTTGCCATTTAAGTTTCCACTCTCCGGACAGTTGCACGTCTTTCCTGGCTTGTTCTGGAGCCAGTACTCCTTTATGCCTGCTTCCCTTCTTACTCCAGGGGACTACCCTCGAGTAGGGTAGCACAGCTTCCAAAAAAACCGCAGAGGGCTAACACCCACCCCTTGCAGGGGCCGGGGGGCGCCTGCGCAGGACTGTGTCGCCGGTCTGACGTCAGCGCGCCGGGCCTGGGTCGGCACCGTGTGACGCCGGCCCTCCCACAGCTCCTCCCCGCACCCTCGTGTTTCTGCGCATGCTCCCGACTCCGCCCCCGTGCGTCACAGAATGGCCTCCGATACCCTGGGAGCCCCTGACGTGTCGGGGAGGAGCCCGGTGCGGGGGTACGCGGAGTGGAGCTCAGGGCTGCGGAAGGGAGCAGAGCGGAACGGCTGGGCGGGCCTGGCCAGGCCAGCGGAGCGGAGACGTCGGCCGAGCGGCGGCGAACATGCGCTTTTGACACGTTGGCGGTGAGCCCCGTGCGAGGCAGCCCCTGGGGTCGAGGCGGGCGGGCGGCGCCGAGGCCTGCCCCTGGGGAGCCCGCCCGACCGTCGGCTGCGTCTCAGGCCCCGCCGGGCCGGGGTGGGCTTGGGTTCCGGGGCGGCCGGACCGGAGACCACTGACCCAACCGCTCTAACTGTCCCCTCCTCACTGCCGGAGGTGTGGCCCACCCGGGGCACCTGCAAGAGAGCGAGTCCTGGGCTTCCCGAGGAGGGACGGAGGCCGGGACGTGGCACCGGGGGCCGAGGCGCTGACGGCTCGAGGAGTGGCCCTGCTGGGGTGGCAGCGGCGCGCCCAGCTTCTCGCTCCACCCACCCCGGATTCCCTTGAGCCGCCAGGGTGGTTAGGAGCCGGGCTGGATTTTGGTTTCCCAGCGCCCCTGATGTGGGAGGCGAGAGCGGGAGCAGCCCGCGTTGGCAGCGACTGGCAGTCTCGTGACTGCCCGCCCCGAACTGCTAATCACCCGCTTTGGAGTTGGGGAAAAGTATCACCAACCGGCTCCGGTTGCTTGGGCTCGCCTCTTATTTTTCTCTGAGAAACGACGAGGTAACTAACCCCTTAAGTTTAAGGCGAGTGAGGGCTCTTTTCATTATTACTGTCCATTCCTGTAGGGTTTGTAAACATTGGTTGTTGGCACTTGTGACGGATTCTGTAAGTCACTCTTGGCTGGATGGGGAAACTGAGTCCAGATACAGGGGCAATTAAGTGATTTTTTTTTTTTTACTTGGGTTTCATCAACTAGTGAGAAGCTTATCTTGGATCAGAGTTTACCTTTCTAGGCTCAGGGGTCCGGTTTCTGTTTTCCTTTTCCTTCTTCAGCCAGAAAGAGGCCAGAACATTGGGCTTGTCAAAGATAATACCAGAAGTTAGGAGATGACTTATTTATTTTCGAGTAAATTGATTAAAAAAAAAACAACCATTCGATTATTAGAAAACTGTTACCTGAAGCTTGCTTCTGAGTGGCTGGTTATTAGTCTGACAAGTTACGTTGCTTTCACCGCACTTGAGATAGATGGGGCAGTGTCTGCCCAATGAGAGAGTTGATAGGGTAAAACTCAGCAAGAAGCCCAGAAACCGAAGGACACTGAGTTGGGGGTGTCTCTTCAGAATTGTTGCTAAAATCTTTATTTAGACTAGGAATGCATAAGAACAAAGAAAACTTTCAGCCCCAGTTAGAGATGGACCTAATCTCAGTAGAAGTTGCTAAATCTGCAGTGGCTCTGTTTTGAATTAGATAAGTTGAAGTTGAATACAGAGCATTTGAAACAAAAATAAACCTGAATATGCTTTCATGAGACCAACAAAACTTATTTTCATTTGTATTTTAAACCAGGCTAAAACAAATCTGATGACTGAGGAGTAAAGTTAAAATTATTTCTAGGCACTTCGTAAGGGAGAAAAGTTTGGATGGGACCTACTCCATTCTGCACATGTTAATAATCTCACATGTAAAATAGTTTTTCTTAGTGCTGTACAGAGTGTCTTGGCCAGTAAGGTATGCTGGGTAGGCTGTTTAAAATCCAGGTGAGTTAATTGTCAGTCGCTAGACATCTGAAAGTCATGCAGAGTTGTGATAATGTCTGATGTCAAAGTTGTAATTTTGAGGCTCAAACTCCATGTGAGACATAGTATTAAGGAAAGATTGAGTGGAGCAGAGAATACTTGTCTGTCTGCATTGCAGCTTCAGAAGATTGTAGATGGGCCGTTGGAGCAGTTTTTTAAAGCAGGAAAAATTTGACATTGGCTAACTTTGTGTGGCCTTAACTTTCTCCACTTACATGATCTCAAATGACAGTGAGCACATCCTCCAGTGTAACTGGAGGCACACTCCACACAGTCTCTGCAGTCTGAAACAGTTTTGGGATATCTGCAGTGGTAGCACATTTTGTTATCTGTCTGTCTGTTTGTCTGTCAGTCTGTCTATTATTTTTGTTTTTTGACACAGGGTTTTTTTGTTTTGTTTTGTTTTTTAGGTTTTTCGAGACAGGGTTTCACTGTGTAGCTTTGGAGCCTGTCCTGGACTAGCTCTGTACACCAGGCTGGCCTTGAACTCACAGAGATCCGCCTGGCTCTGCCTCCCGAGTGCAGGGATTAAAGGCGTGCATCACAACCGCCCAGCGACACAGGGTTTTTCTGTGCAGTTTTGGAGCCTGTCCTGGAACTCGCTCTGTAGCCCAGGCTGGCCTCGAACTCACAAAGATCTACCTGCCTCTGCTTCCCAAATGCTGGGAATAAAGGCGTGCACCACCACTGCCTGACCTCCATTTTGCTATTTCTAAAGAACCCGATTTTTGGAAGGATAGAGTTGATGAATAGGTGTAGTGGGTTAAAGCTAGGTACTGCCAGGCAGGAAGCGACAAACACAGAGTGACTGAAGGGTAGGAACCCCTGCTTGGTTTTTAATGTAGCTCATAAAGCGTATTCCAGGAGAGAAGTTTTAGGGATCTTTTTGTAATGAAATGCTTTTGAGGGATCATATGTATTTTAAATTTGGAAGTCTGTTCACTCTGTGGTCTAACTTTAGTCCATTCCTGCTCTACTAGTTTCTTATAATTGAATTAATATTTATGCCGTGTTCACTGTGCACCAGACTCTGTTCCAAGTGGTGTACAAATAGTAATCCAATCTTAAAAACATACCTCATTTTTCTGTTTTATAGGTGAGGAAGTGAGATACTGAGTAGTAGGATAATCTCACGGTCACCCAGATAGTGTGTAGTTTGGCTCTGCTCTTTTTTTTTTTTGGTTTTTCTTTTTTTTTTTTTGGTTTTTCGAGACAGGGTTTCTCTGTGTAGCTTTGCGTCTTCCCTGGAACTCGCTTTGGAGACCAGGCTGGCCTCGAACTCACAGAGATCCGCCTGCCTCTGCCTCCCAAGTGCTGGGATTAAAGGCGTGCGCCACCACCGCCTGGCATTTTTTTGGTTTTTCGAGACAGGGTTTCTCTGTGTAGCTTTGCGCCTTTCCTGGAACTCACTCTGTAGACCAGGCTGGCCTTGAACTCACAGAGATCCGCCTGTCTCTGCCTCCCGAGTGCTGGGATTAAAGGCGTGCACCACCACCGCCCGGCGGCTCTGCTCTTTTAAGCACTTTGTATGCTGATATTCTGGCCTATTTTTCTTTGTAAAATGTGTGTGTGTGTGTGTGTGTGTGTGTGTGTGTGTGTGTGTGTGTGTGAATGTGGGTAGCTGCAGAGGCCAGCAGAAGAGCTAGAGGTACAGGGCTGTGAGCTTCTTGATGTGTATGCTGGGTACCAAATTCTAGTCTTTTGCAAGAGCAGCAAGTGCTCTTAACCACTGAACCATCTCTTCAGCCCCCTCTGACTTGTTCTTTTAAAAATAGATATTTTTATTGTATTTAATTCTGTTTAGGTGTGTGTCTGCATGTGGGTATGTTCATGTGAATGCAGTGCCCACAGAGGTCTGATTCCCTGGAGCTGGAGCTGTAGATGGTTGTGAGCCACCTGATGTGGGTGCTGGGTCCTAACTCTGGTCCTCTGGAAGAACAACAAGTGCTCTTAACCACAGGGCCATCTCTATTCCCAGAATTTTTTTTAAACTTTTTTTTTTTTAAGTCTCATGTAGCCTAGGCTGAGCCTCCAGCTTGCCATGTAGCTAAGGATGACCTTAAACTTCTGATCCTCCTGCCTCCACGTACTGAAGGCTGGGATTACAGCTGTGCTGTACCCTACTGCTTTATGCAGTGCTGGGATTGAACCCAGGGCTTCCTATGTGCTATGCTAGGCAAGTACTTTACCAGCTGAGCTGCATCTTAACTTTCCTCTGACATCAAGAGATTAGATGGTCTTTTGAGACAGGGTTTCTCTGTGTAGTTTTGGAGCCTGTCCTGGATCTCACTCTGTAGACCAGGCTGGCCTCACGGAGATCCGCCTGCCTCTGCCTCCCGAGTGCTGGGATTAAAGAAAGGTATGCACCACCACCGCTTGGCTTTGATTAGATGTTCTTAATTTGGTTTGTTTTTGTTTTGTTCTGGATTAATTTTTTTTTTTTTTTGAAGCAGTGTCTTGCTGTGTAGCTCTGGCTGACATGAACCTTGTTGTGTAATTGAGGCTGGCCTCAAATTTGTGTTGACCTTCCTGTCTCTCTGGGTCCTCTTACCTCTTCAGTGCTGGAATTACAAGCTTACACTGCCACACCAGGTCTAATGATGATCATTAAATAAAAGAATTAAAAAAATTCTAGCTGTGAGATTAGCTTGTTGATTAGAAAAATCATGGTGAACATTCAGTTCACCTAAGATTTATCAAGACAATTGAGAAGCACATGTGGAGTAAAAGCATTAGAAATTTTGCTAGAATTATTTGATGCTGAAGTACTGGGACAAAGATGATAGAACAGCTAACACTATATTTTCAGGAAGCTGCATGCAAAGACTACTTAGAACCTGCGTCTTCAGGATTGAATCCCAGCACTTAGGAGGCAGAGTCAAGGAAGGTGGATCTCTGAGTTTGAGGACAGCCTGGTTTACTCAGGCCAGCCAGGGCTATCTAGTGAGACCCTGACTCAAAAAGCAAAACAAACACCTTGAAGACAAAACCACAAAACAAACCTGTGTCATCAGGGGACACCGAGAGGAAAAGTTGGTGGTTGTATTAAGACTACATCCTTTTTTTTTTTTTTTTTTTTTTTTTTTGGTTTTTCGAGACAGGGTTTCTCTGTGTAGCTTTGCGCCTTTTCCTGGAACTCACTTGGTAGCCCAGGCTGGCCTCGAACTCACAGAGATCCGCCTGGCTCTGCCTCCCGAGTGCTGGGATTAAAGGCGTGCGCCACCACCGCCCGGCAAGACTACATCCTTTTGGACTGGGGAGGTGCTTAGTTGGTAATTTGCTTGCAAGGACTGAGTTCAGTTCTCAGAACCCATGTAAAAAATCCAGGTGTGGTCATGGGAGCTTGTAATCTCAGCGCGCTCTGTGTGTGTGTGTGTGTGTGTGTGTGTGTGTGTGTGTGTGTGTGTGTGTGTGTGCGCGCGCGCGCGCGCTTATGTGCACATGCACAGAAACAGGTGGACCACTGGTGCTTGCTGGCTAGCCAGTATAGCCTAATAGGTAAATTTTAGTTCAATACCAAAACCAACAAACCACCGAACAAAACTCAAAAAGTAGATAGCATTTGTGAGGAATGACATCTGAGCTTGTACTCTGGCCTCTACATACATGCACACAAAGGCATGCAAATCTGCTTATAAACATGCCCCACCCTCACCCCCACATGAACATACACAGAAGGACACAAAAATAATATAAAGGGATATATATCTTTAGACAGTAATTCTGGATTGTACATTTTAAAGAGCTGCTGGAAAGATTTTGAAAGTTTTCACTAGCGAGAACTGACAATTGATGGAGGAGAATATGTTTAACTCTATTTGAGTAGCATGTAGTGTATTCATATATCAAACATTACATGGTAGTCTATTGATATATACAACTTTTTATGTTTTCTGTGTAACCTAAGGATCTAGGAAAATAGTTTGTCCCTACGTAAGACCAAACGCTGGGGGCTGGAGAGATGGCTCAGAGGCTAAGAGCACTGACTGCTCTTCCAGAGGTCCTGAGTTCAATTCCCAGCAACCACATGGTGGCTCACAACCATCTGTAATGAGATCTGGTGCCCTCTTCTGACCTGCAGTCATACATGCTGTATACATAATAAAAAAATCTTTAAAAAAAAAAAAAAAGACCAAACGCTGGAGACAAATGCATAGTTTAGAGCATACGCAGAAGTGTAAACAGTGTTCTTCCCCAGGGACCATTGCTGAGCTGAATGCTCTTCAAAGCAGTAGCCACCAGCAAGTCCCTTTATATTGTATATCAGAGTTAAAACAACAAAAACAACCTCCACACAGAAAAGTGAATGGACAAGTGAATAAAATTTGTAGATAAAACTGATTTGGACCTTATTTGTAGAAAGATTGATTCCACATTCAAACACCATACTTTAAAATAAATGTAGCTGTCTAGGAAGGCATTAGTAGCTACTAGAAATGCCCATGAGGACACTGGTCCTTGGTACATACAATCAACAATAATATCAAATGTTGCATAGTAACAAAAGTATAGAAAACTCAAAAGAAAATGTCCCTGCTGGTGAATAAAATGTCAGTACTCAAACGTAACACTGGTTCAAAGATATGTGTAATCTAAGAGCAGTCTAAAGTATGGCAGAAAAAATAGAGGCCTGAAATGGCTGCTGAATAGGCTAAAATATTCACCTGGGGAACAGCAAAACTAGGATATTATTATCAGTGTCTACCAAGATCAGACAGGGTATAAAATGGAGAACACAGACTTACTTATTAAATCCTGGAAGCAACATACAAAACTTAGAACACATTCAAGGGTGAAAATAGAAAGTTCGTTGATGGCTAGGGTTAATGGACTTATCCCAGTTGTTTAAAAATAATATGTAATCTATTGAGTTAAAATTTAGATTTGTGGGCTGGAGAGATGGTTTAGTGGTTAAGAGCACTGACTGCTCTTCCAGAGGACCTGGGTTTAGTTCCCAGCACCTACATGACAGCTTACAACCATCTGCAATTCCAGTTCCAAGGGATCTGATGTCCTCTTCTGGTCTCTGTGCCCCCCCCCCCCCCAATGGTACACAGACCAAAAAATCCATACACAGGAAATAAAAATAAATAAGGCTCTAACAAAGATGAAAGAGACTAGATTTGAAATCATGAGTTAAAGGCAATCTTAAATTGTCTCTCCTCCAGAGGTAGGTAGGTAGAGGGGTGTGTGTGTGTGTGTGTGTGTGTGTGTGTGAGAGAGAGAGAGAGAGAGAGAGAGAGAGAAAGAGAGAGAGAAGAGAGACCCCAAAGCATTCAGTTACAGCTTTGCTAATTGACAAAAGAGTAAGTACTTTTACTTTGCACATTTAAACAGCTTTGTAGTCATAGTACCTATTCTGTGTGGTTTTTTTTTTTTTTTTTTTTTAGAGCCTTATTTTTAGAGCCATCTCAATATTTGAGCTACTCTGGGCTATTGGCCTAGGCTTTATCATAGGACTTCATTGCAGTCTTGGGTTGGAACTGCTATGTTCTTCAGCCTGTGCCTTCCAGGTCATTTATTTCAAGTGATATGGAAGATCTTATAACTGAGGAACTAACTCGAGAGATTAGCCTTTAATTCTCTTCATTGGTTTCTTGTGGAAGACAGTGTCAGCAGCACACTGGGACTTTGCTCCTTTGCCGTCTCTGGTCTTTGTAACATTCTAAAAATCCATAATTTATTGGCTTTTATATTAGAAACTGGACATTTGAGCTCCCCATTGACACATGGTTGCCAGTATTGAAATAATTAATCTAATTTTTGGGTCAGGGTTGGATTTATTTGTTTGTTTATTATAATATGGATGAAACCCAGGGCTGTATACATGCTAGCTAAATGCTTATACCACTGACCTATATTCCCAGCTCTAGGGAATATTTGTTCTTATTTTCATTTTTTTTTTCTTTCCGAGACAGGGTTTCTCTGTGTAGTTTAGGTGCCTGTCCTGGATCTTGCTCTGTAGACCAGGCTGGTCTCAAACTCACAGAGATCCGCCTGGCTCTGCCTCCTGAGTGCTGGGATTAAAGGTGTGGACTACCACCGCCCAGCCTTATTTTCATTTTCATGTATATGGGTATTTTGCCTGCATGCACCACTAGCATGCCTGGTGCTCACAGAGACCAGAAGGAGGGCATCAAACCCCCTGGAACTGGACTCATAGATGGTTGTGAGCTGCCATGTTGGTGCTAGGAATTGAACCCTGGTCCTCTGGAAGAGCAGCAAATGCTCTTAACTGTGGAGGGCTCTCTCTGGCCCTTGTTATATAGATTCAAATTTATCACAGTTTTTGGGACACTTTGGGAAAAGATCTTATGTACTGCGTTAGAGGAGACAGGGATTGTTGCTTTAACTCTAGGTGCTACCACACATTTCCTGTAATTTTGTCTTCATCTGGATTGTTAGATTACCTAAGGAGACGTCAGTATTAACCCTGAGGAGTTTCTAACACCACAGGGTGATGCCTGTACTTTGAATCTTTTGAAATAATGAGTGCCTCCTTATCCATAGACTACCAGAAGTCAAACAGTGACCTATATTTGGGCAAATGAAGTGGGAATTTCTGGAACCTTGACAAAGGGACAGAATTAGAGAACCAATCTGTATTTATTAGTCAGTACACATACTTGAAATAGCCACCTAGTATAGTCCACACCTTTATTAGATGAAACAAACAACTGAAGCCCTAAGATAGTAGGCAGTTTGTATAAGTAATTTAATGGTCGAATTGGAACCCTAGAACCCAGCCTCAGCAGGACTCCCAGCCCTGTGTGGTTTGCACATTAAAGTACTCTCATGCTCTAAAGACATCTCTAAGAATAAAGTGATACAGACAGATCTGTGCTAGTATAGGTGTAATCAGATTAGAGGATAGTGTAGTTGGTCAATAAATACATAATAATTAGTGCTTAATAATATCTTATTAGTATTCGGTAAATGATCGGAGCATTAGGTGCCTACTCTTAGCAATCTGTTGTACTCAGTGCCGTGAAGGAGTACAAGGTGTGCCAAGAATCTAGCCTTTGAAATGACTTTCAGGTGATTGGCAGTTTAAGATAACTGGAAGATTTACTAATTAGATGTCAAGATTCTAATAGATGATATGATTAGCAAAGACTTGGTTTAGGAAAAATTGGCACTGTGCATCAAAAGAATTAAACTTAGCATATAAAGTTATTTTTAGTTTTATCCCCACTAAACGTCATTCTCATGCATGTCTTGTATACACACCTGAATCTGGAGTTCTGTAGGTGCTGTGGTCTGTGACTGGGTTATTGCTAAGCATCTAAGCAAACTGTTTAGATGAGCTCTGAGTTCTCTGCATTTGTAAGACTTGTTAGTTTGTTTTGGATTGTTCTTCAGCCTTACTGGCTGGCGCACTTTGTGGTTTAATTCAGTAGACATTACTGTGTATCTGCTGTGTGGATGTGGTGCTGGGACAGAAGTAAAGAGGGGATTGTAGGAAAGATGTGTTAGGAATCTGGAGTGGGCCAGTCATCTTGGTGTTTTTAATTTGTACTATGATCATTTGGGAGTTTTAGGTAGTTGAAATGGCAAGAACAACTAACTAGGTCCCTCCTTCTGTGAATACTTTGGGGAAAACTGAGACGAAGATTATTCAGTTGGAGATGAGTGGACCTTTGGAGTAAAGTTGGATTGAGGGATGACTGAGGATGTTTTCAGAAGTATGATTTGAGAATGTGGGTCTTGCCTGATGTAGTAGTTTCACTTGGCATGAGGGTTCTAAGTAGCTTTCTTCCCTCCCTCCTTCTCTCTTCCCCTCTTCCCTCTTTTCTCTCTCCCTCTCCACTTCGTTTTGAGACAGGGTCTCATGTAACCCAGGCTGGCTTTGAACTTTCTGTGTAGCTAAGGATGACCTCCTGCCTCCAATTCTCAGTGCTGAGATTTCAGGTGTTGCCAGAGGTCAAACCCTAGGCAAGTACTTGAATAGCCGAGCCACATCCCCTGATCCCCAGGGAAGCGTAGGGAGTGGCAAATTCTCTGATACTTGTTTGTTTCTGTTTTTGGATTCCCTGAAGACCAGCTGGCCATAAACTAACTGCTGGAATTGTAGGGTAATTCTGTGGTTAAATTATCTAGAACCCAGTGCTATAGCTGAAAATGCCTCATTCCCTCTGATCCTGTTATGTCATCTGCTGTCATGACCTCATCCACAATGTTGGTTGTCCCTGAGTGAGGTAGGGTGTGTGCTTATGTTTTAGAAAGTTCTGGCCACTCCTAGAACCTTGGAAACTACTAAATGCAGTATCATGCTTTCACTTACATCCTGGGTTCTTTGTCTTTAATGTCACAGGCTTTCTTGACCATGGATGGTGAAGATATACCAGATTTTTCAAGTTTAAAGGAGGAAACTGCTTATTGGAAGGAACTTTCCTTGAAGTATAAGCAAAGGTACTGTTGAAAAACTGTTAAAATAGGGGTGGGATTTGGAATATGCCATGCATAGCTTGCCCATGTTTTTTTCTTTGGAGTACAAGGCTAAATTTAGAGCTTCAGATTTAGGATTGTGATTCCATAGTCACAACAATGTTTGTATTTAAATAGTATAAAACTACTACCAATCTTTATGTTCTTCAAACTGAAATGGCAGGAAGCTATGATTTCCTGATTGCTTGCCTCCTGTGACTTGTCACTGGGCTATCTTTGGCCTTCTGTGTGTACTGGTGCTCCCTCATAATTTACTCATTTGAGATGCTTAAAACAGCCTTTAGTTTTTCCACGCATGCATTATTAGTGTTGGGAGGCAGCTGAGCTTCCAAGATATAGAGCATGTTATAAAATTGCTTTTATAAAATAATGTTTTACTTAGTTGGGAAGAAAATAGCTCTTTGGCCTCAAAACTTAATCTTAAATTTATATTATTTAATGAATCTTTCTTCTTATATATTTTTGAGATTTATTTGTTTTTATTTTATGTGTATGTATGTTTTGCCTGGACGTTTTCTGTACTATGTGCATGCCTGGTGACCATACAGACCAGAAGAGGGCGTTATATCCCCTGGGATGGAGTTAAAGATGATTGTGAGCTGCCATGTAGAAGTTGGGAATTGGAATCTGGTCCTCTGGAAGAGCAGCCAGTGCTCTTAACCACTGGGCCATCTCTCCAGCTTTGAAATCTTACTAAAACAGTTAGACATTTTCCTCCCTTGATTGGCAGAGTTAACTAAGTTTTATCAGATCCCATTGTTCTTTCCTATGGTTGTATCATGCCAAGGGGATGAAGATGCTCTGTGTCCAGCTGAGATTCTTCATTTGTTCTAATGTTACAGATTCCTCCAGAGGCAGGGAAACCTGTGAACCCCTTCTTAAAATACGTTTAAATGCAGAAAATTACGTAATGCCATTATAGAGCAAGCCAGTTACTGAAAACGTTATCTAAATATTAAGCTAGTTTGTAGTATTAAGATAATGTATTAGTGCATTGGGTAAAAAAGATGGAGAAGCATAGTAAACTGCCCAGTTCTGAATTAGTGATAAGAGTGAGTGATGCTTAGATCTACACCAGCCGTTATGATTTGAGAGAATGTGTTGATGTCTGTTGACTAGAATTGAAACTAATGCCCAATTGAAGTTACTTAGTACAATACACACCTCTCCTCTTTCAGTTTATGGAGGAAGAAGCTTGCGATTCTGAGCCATGTAAATACTGCAATTACTGATTTATGTAGTTTTTTTGGGGGAGGGTGTATAACTACTTTTTACTGAATCCTGAATATATGTGGAGCAAGAAGTATAAGACATTTTCTTTACTGTTTCATATTTTATGAGAACATTAATTTTCAGTCAAATTACTGAATTGATATGTTGTATGAGAGGACTCAACTATTAACGTGTCTTTCCCACTTTGCTTCTGCTTAGCTTCCAGGAAGCTCGGGATGAGCTAGTTGAATTCCAGGAAGGAAGCAGAGAATTAGAAGCAGAGTTGGAGGCACAGTTAGTACAGGCTGAGCAGAGAAACAGAGACCTGCAAGCTGATAACCAAAGACTGAAATATGAAGTGGAGGCGTTAAAGGTAACCGTGGCAGAAGCTGCTTCCCTGGCTGCTGCAGTACTGTCGAGTGGACTGGCTTTCATCAGATGAGCAGTGGAGGGCCAGCCAGATGGCTGGGTGGGTGGGGCAGGCACTTGTCGCTAACCCGGCAACCCCACGGGGTGGAAGAAGAGAAACTTTTTCTTCAAGTTGTTTTCTGATCTTTACACATGTGCAAAAGCGGGTACACATACATGAAATTTAGTAATATTTAAAAAATGAGAAATGGATCCGGGCGGTGGTGGCGCACGCCTTTAATCCCAGCACTCGGGAGGCAGAGTCAGGCAGATCTCTGTGAGTTCGAGGCCAGCCTGGGCTACCAAGTGAGTCCCAGGAAAGGCGCAAAGCTACACAGAGAAACCCTGTCTCGAAAAACCAAAAAAAAAAATAAAAAATGAGAAATGTATTATTCAGTAGTACTGAAAGAAGCAAGCAACCAAAAATATATATTTTTAAAAAGCCCAGGATAGCCGGGCGGTGGTGGCGCACGCCTTTAATCCCAGCACTCGGGAGGCAGAGCCAGGCGGATCTCTGTGAGTTCGAGGCCAGCCTGGTCTCCAAAGCGAGTTCCAGGAAAGGCGCAAAGCTACACAGAGAAACCCTGTCTCGAAAAACCAAAAAACAAAAGCCCAAGAGAGACTTTTGAATTTTTAAAAAAAATAGAACCAAGAGGTGGTTCAGAGTTTAGGAGTTCTCCTAGGAATGTTACGGCTGTCAGTTTTCTGCCTGTCATGGTCCTCACTATATTTTAGTTCCTGTATTTTCCCTACCCCTTTCTTGTCTCTTTTCCCCCCTGTAACCTGTATAGTTGGTTCTGGCTGTTGCAATGCTAACTGATCTTGTTAGCTTGCTCGTACATAGGTCTTATGGAATGCTAGCTGCAGTGATTGCCAGCGTCATGTTGTCCTGAAGACAGCCTTTTCAACATTTTCCAGAACTCCTTCTCACCTTTCAGCTCTTACATTCTTTGCACCACCTCTTCTGTGGTGTCCCCTGAGTCTCGGTGGTGGGGTAGGATGGTGTTGTTGTTAGAGATGTCCCATTTAGGGCTGAGCACTCACTAGTCTGTTTCTTTGGCTAGTGTTGAAGGCAGTACTAATCTATGGGTATAAACAAGATAGACGTATTGTTTAGCAAAAAAGCTATAAGTAGGTTCCTTACTAGGGCCTGTGACCTTTTGACCAGGTTTATAATACCAGGCATGAATTCCCTACCATGAGGTGGGCTTCCAATACAATCCAAAAGTGGTCGATTACTCCTCTAACCTTCATGCTGTTACTGCATCAGTGGGCACATCTGACCTGGCAGGTCAGTACTGTTGTTGCATGTGGGGCGCTCTGCTGGGGTAATACCAGCAGCCTGTATGGCAGCTTTTAGCACTGTGAAAGCTAGTCAGCAGAGAGGAAGCTTTCAGTGCAGTTTCAGCTTGACTTCTCTGTCCTGTAACCAGCATGTGCTGTGTCTTCAGTAGTAGTTCGTTTTATTTTTTATTTTATTTTTTGAGACAAGATTTTTCTGTATAACCTTGGCTATCCTGGAACTCACTCTGTAGATCAGGCTGGCCTTGAACTCAGAGATCTGCTGCCTCTGCCTCCCAAGTGCTGGGGTTATAGGCATGTACCACCACTGCCCTGGCTAGTAGTGCAGTAGGAGTAATATCAGTGGCCTATATGGTTTGGGGGCCTCTTAGGTCCTTGAGAATATTTGTCGGGTTGTACTCATCTGCAAACCTAGAGGTTACCCAATCAAGTTTATGTTTCCTTTTTAAAGATTTAATTTTTTTTTTTTTTGTTTTGTTTTTCAAGACAGGGTTTCTCTGTGTAGCTTTGCGCCTTTCCTGGAACTCACTTGGTAGTCCAGGCTGGCCTCGAACTCACAGAGATCCGCCTGGCTCTGCCTCCCAAGTGCTGGGATTAAAGGCGTGCGCCACCACTGCCCGGCCTAAAGATTTAATTTTAAAATACATGTCTCTGTGGCTGTACTTGTGAGTATAGTCCCCATGGAGGCTAAAAAAAGAGCATTGGCTCTCTTAGAGCTAGAGGTACATGTGGTTAGGAGCCGCTTGACATGCATGCTGGGAATCAAACTCTGGTCCTTTGCAAGAGCATCACTTCTCTTCACTTCAGAGGCCTCTCCAGCTTCCAGGGTTAGATTTCTGAGGCAAGGTTTCTATTTTTTTTTTTTCCGAGACAGGGTTTCTCTGTGTAGTTTTGGTGCCTGTCCTGGATCTCACGCTGTAGACTAGGCTGGCCTCGAACTCACAGAGATCCTCCTGGCTCTGCCTCCCGAGTGCTGGGATTAAAGGTGTGCACCACCACCACCACCACCACAACCACCGCCGCCTGGCGGTTTCTATTATTTTACTTTTCAGAAAGATCATTTTTTTTTTTTCTGAGAGAAAATGGTTGTTATGTAAGTTTTACATGAATTAAAGACATTTAGAATGGTTCTGTCCATGTAGTTTTAAAAATATTGCCAAAAGGAGGTGTGTGCTATCAACTCAGATTGTGGTGAAGTCCTTTGATTTTTTTTTCTCCTTAAGGGATTTGGGAAATTCTTTTATTAATAGATGATTCTATATTAACGATGTATCTTTCTCTACACCTCTTCTTTCAGGAGAAACTAGAGCATCAGTATGCACAGAGCTACAAGCAGGTCTCAGTGTTAGAAGATGACTTAAGTCAGACCCGGGCCATTAAGGAGCAACTGCATAAGTATGTGAGAGAGCTGGAGCAGGCCAATGATGACCTGGAGCGAGCAAAAAGGTACAGCATCCTGTGCATTGCATGAGGATAACCGTCGTCAGCTCAGGCTTCCCCTGGACCTTAGGAACCCAGTTTCCCACTCGGTATCTTATGTCCTGTCTAACTCATTGAATTGAAAGGAACCAAAAAAATAAATCAAACCAAAACCGCAAGCCAGGCTTGGTAGTGCACACCTATAATCCCAGCACACAGTAGACTGAGGCAGGTGGATCTCTTTGAGTTTGAGGCCAGCCTGGTCTACATAGCAAGTTACAGACCAGCTCCAAAACAAATTTCCCTAAAACCTTTATCTTCCTAAATAAAGAATTTCACGTGCTTTCGCCATCCTCTTGTCTCTGCTCTTCATAGTGCTGGGGTTACAGGCACACACAGTATCATACCCAGTTTGGTATGTGGGTGCTGGGAGCTGAAATCAGGTCCTCATTGCTATGCTGCAAGTACTCTATTATTTTATTTTACTCGAGATGGTGTAACAGTCCAGGCTGTCCTGGAACTCACTTTGTAGACCAGGCTGGCCTTGAACTCACAGAGATCCACCTGCCTCTGTCTCCCAAGTGCTGGGACAAAAGGAGTGTGCCACATCTGAGTATGGTTTGTGCCTGTAATCTCAGTACTTGGAGACTGAGGTAGGAGGATTTCAGTGAGTTTGAGGTCAGCCTAGACTAAAGATCCTGACTCAAAACATCAAAAAACAAAGCAGAGATGTGCCTCAGGTATCCTTTCTTCCTTGTGTGTTCTCATTACCGAACTCCTGTTCTGTAGGCCTGTGCATCTTAAGCTTGGATTCAGTAGTTATCTTCACACTTTCAGTCTCTTTACTTCTTTTTTTTTTTTTTTTTGGTTTTTCGAGACAGGGTTTCTCTGTGTAGCTTTGCGCCTTTTCCTGGAACTCACTTGGTAGCCCAGGCTGGCCTCGAACTCACAGAGATCCGCCTGGCTCTGCCTCCCGAGTGCTGGGATTAAAGGCGTGCGCCACCACCGCCCGGCCAGTCTCTTTACTTTAATATTGACCAATGGATCCTTTAATTACTGCTTTCATCCTACAGTGGCTTGTTGTTATTGTAGTCAGGTTTTTATGTCTCTGTATTGTTTCTTTTTCTTTTTTGGTTTCTCTGTGTAGCTTTGCGCCTTTCCTGGAACTCACTCTGTAGACCAGGCTGGCCTCAAACTCACAGACATCCGCCTGGCTCTGCCTCCCCGAGTGCTGGGATTAAAGGCGTGCGCCACCACCGACCACCTGGCTGTTTCTCAACTGTTCTAAACCTACATTCTAAACCTAACTACTACGTTATAATTATTGCCTAGTACTATTTTTTTCTTTTTGTTTTAGTGATTTATTTATCTATTATGTATGCAGTATTCTGTCTGCATGTATGTCTGTACACCAGAAGAGGGCACCAGATCTCATTATAGATGGTTGTGAGCCACTATGTGCTTGCTGGGTATTGAACTCAGGACTCTCCTTCCTGAGTTCAATTCCCAGCAAGTGCTCTTAACCTCTGAGCCATCTCTCCAGCGCCAAGCCTAGTACTTTTTCTTTAGTATTGACTCTTGATTGACATGATACTATTCACTGTCCTTGGAACTGATCCCTCAGAACTTCTACTATAATAAATGCTAAAAAAATAAATCCAGCAAGAAGGATGTCCAAGCTACTCCAGAGCAGCTCTAGCACCTGTGGGAACTGGGGAGCCTTTTTACAAATTGGAGCTGAGTCTTCATAGAAGGAAAGTCAACTAGGCGGAGAGACAGTAAAGAGGCTGAGAGGCTAGAAGGTGTTTGAGGAACTCCATTAATAGGCTGCTTTGATTGGCAGGTCTAGTGACAGCTGAAGGGTGTAGGAATGGAAGGTGCTTGGGGCCAGGTTGTGACTAACCCTGTGTGCTGTGCTTGAGAGTCTCTTTATTTCTTTGAAAAAACAAAGAAAAGAAAAAATCTGAGCTTGAGTTGAGAAGACAATACTGAGAAGTTTAAGTAAGGAGGAGATGTAAAACCATTAGGCAGTAGTAATCCAGATGAGAAAAAAGAATTAAGGCAGGAGAGGGGATACTGTTGGGGACCAAAGACTAAAGAAGAAACACTTTGGAGAGACATTTTGGCAGCTGACTGTAACTGATAAGATTGGAATTGGCATTCTGAGTTCTAACTTTAGGTTGGGGAATTTTATTTCTGTAGTAGATAGCAGGGAATGGGAGGCCACAGAATAGGTGCATGCTAATTTTTGTTGAATGGAGTGAGATCATTCTCCAAATTGGGTCAGGCTGACTGGGTCAGGAACAGCAGGAGATAAACTGACTGCTTCCTTTTGTGCTAGCTGTTTGTACATGTTGTTTAATTCATGGGCTTTTACATTTTTTTTAAAGGGCAACAATAGTTTCACTGGAAGACTTTGAACAAAGGCTAAATCAGGCCATTGAGCGAAATGCATTTTTAGAAAGTGAACTTGATGAAAAGGAATCTTTGTTGGTCTCAGTACAAAGGCTAAAGGATGAAGCAAGAGGTAAGTGTTAGAACTTAGCAAGTATTTATCCATTGCCTTGTCCCTGAGCCCGGGAGGGTGTTCGTGCTAGGGAGTCAAACCCAGGACCTTGAGCATGCTGGGTAAGCACTCTGCTTCTGAGCTATGCCTCAGCCCTCAATTTCTAGGAAGCTCTAGTTTTACATGCATTTACATGCCTTTTAATCACTGCAAATTGCTTTTAACTTGGTAATTTTTTCACACCCATATATCAATGCTAAGAAGTAGGTATGACCTCCATATTTTAGATGAGAAAAGTGAGACAGAGTTGGAGTTTTTCCAACATAGTACTGCCTTCAGTTGGGATTTTTTTCTTTACTGATTCTATTTAAATATCTTCACGTTATCTATATAGAACCATGTATGTGTTGTATATGTTGCTGTTTATACGTGCAGCTAGTACACACTTTAAGACTTCTGTCTCTCCTTAGAAGCACAGTAGATCAGAATATTAGAAAAGCCCACTCACAGTGTGACATATTTGGTTCAGTTTTTATGATGGACATAATATGTCCTTATATTTTTCTTTATATAACTCCTGACTATTTCCTGTGAGCAGACCAGTGGACATACACATTCCCTTTCTTCTGTTTATATAGGAAATATACATGCTATCACAAGTTTTTTTTTTTTTAAATTTTATTTTATGTGCATTGGTGTATGTCGGTGTGAGGGTGTCGGATCCCCTAGAACAGGAGTTACAGACAGTTGTGAGCTGCCATGTGGGTTCTGGGAATTGAACCCAGGTCCTCTGGAAGAGCAGTTGGTGCTCTTAACCGATGAGCCATCTCTCCAGTCCTCGCCATCACAAGTTTTTAAAACAGGTTTTGAGTCTGGAGAGATAGCTCAGCAGTTAGGAGCATTTACTGTTCTTTCTCTCATTTCCTTTATAATAGTCTGAATGTTATTGTGCATCTGAGGAGAGAGGAAGTTTTAAAGGAAGTGTATTTTAACTATATGTAATCTCTTACAGATTTTCAGTGCCTTTTTATTTTCTTTTTCCTGAGTGTGATGACATTTGAAATTTTTTTTATTAGAATTTAAAAAGATTTCTTTTTATTTTTGTGTAGAGTTATTTTGTGTGTAAGGGTGTTTTGGCTGCATGTATGTGTACTACCTGCATGCTGGGTGTCCCCAGGAACTAGAAGAGAGCATCAGATCTCTGGAACTAGAGTTAGAGATGGATGAGCCACCATGTGGGTGCTGGGAATCCGACCTCAGTCTTTTGGAAGAGCAGTGAGTTTTCTTGACTGCTGAGCCACCTCTCCAGCCCCCGAAGAACCGCCTGTTTTAGTGTATGTAATATATATACGAATAGTAACTTGGCACTGTTTGTTGATAGCTCTTTTGTCTTGTGGTGCTAGCAATGAAGCCATGGCCTTGGGCATGGTGGGCATCACTGCCCATGTGCTCCAGCCCCAGGCTCACTCAGTGCTACTTGGTTCGTTGGTTTGAGGAGGTGGCCTAATGCCTGCTGGACAAGTGCTCTATCCCTGAGCTGCAGTCCCAGTCCCTTACTTATTTTTAATTGTGGTAAAAACACAGAAAATTACGTTGAACAGCTTACCTATTTTGTTTTTTGAGACAGGGTCTTACTGTAAAGTAAAGCCCTGGCTGGCCTGAATATCACTATGTAGACCATAGTGGCCTCCAACTCACAGAGGTCTGCTTAACCTCTGTCCTCTTGAGTTTGGAGATTAAAAGTGTGTGCTAGCTGATTTTTTTATTTTTATTTTATTTATTAATTCATTTTTGGTTTTTTTGAGACAAGGTTTTTCTATGTTGCACTGGCTGTCTTGGAGCTTGCTCTGAAGACCAGGCTGGCCTCAAACTCACTCAGTGATCTGCCTGTCTCTGCCTCCCCATTGTTGGGATTAAAGGTGTGTGCCACCATGGCCAGTTGTTGATTTTTTAAACATGTTTTATTATTATTTATGTGACTGACTGATTTCTTTTCTGTAGTGTCCTCAAGGTTTGTTTAAGTTGTAGTGACAGCATATCTTTTTTTATTAAAAAAATTATTACTTTTTTTGGTGTGTGCACGAGTGTGTGTGTGTGTGTGTGTGTGTGCGCGCGCGCGCGCGCTCCACCTGCACCTGCCTGCATGAGTGCAAAGGCATGAGTGTGGAGTTTAGAGAACTTTTGGGAAATTGTTCATTCCTCTTTCTTTAAGAAAAAAGGATTAACAATTCCCTTGCCCACATTGGTTTCTTTTCCTCTGTGACTGGGCTGTGGGTTTGCTTGCCTCTCTTGTCCTTGTGGACAAGGCAGCTGTGGATCTAGGTCACATCCATCAGTTTGTAATCCTGTTTTTATCTTTGTTGAGCTCAAAAGTGGAATAACTTAGTATCCTTTTCTTTTTTTCTTTCTGGTTTTTCAAGACAGGATCTCTCTGTGTAGCCCTGGCTGTCCTGGAACTCACTTTGTAGCCCAGGCTGACCTTGAACTCACAGAGATCCACCTGCCTCTGCTTCCTGAGTGCTGGGATTAAAGGTGTGCACCATCACTGCCCGGCTTGTTTTTGTGTTTCTGAGAGAGTCTCTCTACATAGCCCTGGCTATCCTGGAACTCACTATGTAGACCAGGCTGTCTTTGAGCTCATAGAGATCCGACTCTTTCTATCTTTTTTAAACATAAGCAGAAATTCTGCAGGTTAGTTGTATAACTGGAAACATTAATTAAAAATTCAGTATTGAAAAGAGATTTCATAGTGGTGGTTTAAAAAAAGCTAAGGTGGGGTAAGGCATGCCTTTAATCCTGGTGCTGGGGAAGCAAAGGTGGTTGGATCTCTGTAAGTTTGAGGCCAGCCAAATCTACATAGAGTGTTCCAGGCCCTCCAGAACTGAATAGTGAGACCTTGCCTAAAAAAATAATAATAAAAAAGTAAAAAAATTAGAAAACTTTTTTTTTTTTTTTCCCCCAAGACAGGGTTTCTCTGTGTAGCTTTGGAGCCTGTCCTAGAACTCGCTCTTTAGACCAGGCTGGCCTCAAACTCACAGAGATCCACCTGCCTCTGCCTCACAAGTGCTGGGATTAAAGGCATGTGCCACCATCGCCTGGCCTAGAAAACTTTTTTTACTTCATTGGTTTTTGTAGTAGTCTTGAAACTACCATTTCAAAATTTGATATATGTAGACATATATGCAAATGAGTTGGTTAGGAATATTTTGTGTTATTTAGTTTTACTATGAGTTTTATTTTGTGCCCTGCTCTAATTTTTTAAATCAATCATTCATTCATTCATTCATTCATTCTTTCTTTCATTCATATGAGTGTATGTGTATGCAACTTTTGTGCAGGTGCCTGCAGAAGCCGAAAGGAGGGTATCAGATCCCCTGGAGCTAGAATTATAGGCAGTTATGAACCATCTGACATGGATTGGGAACTGAACTTGTCCCATGGAAAAGCCACCTCTCCAGCCCTCATTGATCAATTCCTTTTTGCTTTTGGCCATAATATTGTTTGTTCTCTGAGGTTATAGCATTAAAAATTTTTTTTCCCCTGAGATAGTGTTTCTCCGCAGTTTTGGTGCCTGTCCTGGATCTCACTCTATAGACTAGGCTGGCCTCGAACTCTCAGATCTGCCTGGCTCTGCCTCTGGAGTGCTTGGATTAAAGGCATGTGCTACCACCACCCAGCCTGCCCCACGTTTTTAAGTTCTAAGAGATTATTTAAATTGTAGAGCTCACATCTTCATTCTTGAGATGAAAATTTTTAGATAGAAAGTTTGTTTTGTGAAGTACTAACTTAGGAAGAATATCTTTATGTTTTGGTTGGGACTTGGCAGGAAGTATTTGCTCCCTCTAGTGAGGATTCCTGCTTTTGTTTCAACATTTTGCAGATTTAAGGCAAGAGCTAGCAGTCCGGGAACGACAACAGGAAGTGACCCGAAAATCTGCTCCCAGCTCTCCGACTCTGGACTGTGAGAAGATGGATTCTGCTGTCCAAGCTTCACTCTCCTTGCCTGCAACACCTGTTGGGAAAGGAACAGAAAACAGTTTTCCTTCACCAAAAGGTTTGTATTTTCTCCCTGAGGCCATGTTAGAGGTCAGTTTCAATGCATTTGCTGATGGGACAGGAGCTGCTACAGTTTCAGTTACTCTAGTGTCCGTGAAGCAAAGGAAGGATTCTTTTCTTATTTTTTTGGTTTTTCGAGACAGGGTTTCTCTGTGTAGTTTTGGTGCCTGTCCTGGATCTCGCTCTGTAGACCAGGCTGCCCTTGAACTCACAGAGATCCACGAGTGCTGGGATTAAAGGCGTGCACCACTGCCGCTCGGCAAGGATTGTTTTCCTAGGCCATTGATGTGTAATAGTGAGATGAAGCCTGCAGTTAAGATAGGGGCAACTTTAGTGAGGTTTTTAAGAACATAAAAGCTTTTTATTTTCCAAGACAGCGTTTCTTTGTATAGCCCTGGCTGTTCTGGAAGTTGCTCTGTAGCCCAGGCTGGGCTAGAACTCAGAGATCCGCCTGCCTCTGCCTCCCGAGTGCTAGGATTAAAGGTGTGTACCACCATTGCAGAAATACATGTTCATGCAGGTTTTTATTTTTCCTTTCCTTTTTTTTTGGACCTGCAGATTGAACCCAGAGCCCTGTGTTTGCTTGTAAGAGTACTGACACTGGTCTATATTCCCAGGTCCATGTAGAAAGTTTGAAAGCATAGAAAAGATAAAAAGTTAAAGAAGGTTTTTATTTTCTTCATTAGAATTTTTCTTTACTGTGAGGTTGTGTGTATTGAGGTTGAATGTGTACACGTTTCTTTGCTACTATAAGTTGGTGTTTGGTTTTGAGACATGGTCTCATACAGCCCAGGCTGGCCTGAGAATGAACTAATTCCTGATCTTCCTGCTTCTGCCTCCCAAACTCTGGGATTATAGGCGTGTGCCCCCACATCCAGTCTCTCATACTAAGTTTTTTGTTTTGTTTTTTTGAAGACAGGGTTTCTCTGTTTAACAACTCTAGCTACCCTGTAACTCTCTATGTAGACCAGGCTGGCCTTGAACTCAGAGACACACCTGCCTCCCTAGTGCTGGGGTTAAAGGTGTGCACCACCACCACCCAGGTTCATCCTAAGGTTTTTGATCATACCTAAATATAATTTTATTTCTTGTTCTTGCCACTTAGTATGTCAGGGAAAACCATGGGCTTTACACACAGATGTGAAGAGACTCTGTGAGTTACTGTTTAGATTGATGGAAGGTTGACTCAGATAGAACTTTCTGTTTGATGCACTATGACCTGCCCACAAAGGTAACATTCAGGGGGACTGATGAGATACATCTAGTACATTTGTTAAATCCACATAAGGAGGTAAACCATTTTGTAGCCAGCCTTAGAACCTTGAAGTGCAATCCCAGTGCCTTTTAATTCCAGTGTAGGTAGTTTGCAGTTCATATCTCAGCTTTCTCCACTCCCCCATGGTTCTTCCACCCTCAACTGAAGCTGTCTGTCCTGTTCTTAAAACCCAGACTTTTATCCTCTAGAGTGATAGGAGAAGGTTCTCTTGGCTAGTTTTTTTTTTTAATACAGTGTATTATGATCACAGTGTTCCCTTGCTTATCTGTTCCTAGATCTTCCCACCCCCAAGTTCACACCTTCTTTCTCTCTCTCTCTCTCTCTTATTAAAAAACAACAACAACAACAAAGCACGAACAAGAATAAAATAAAACTAACAAACTAACAAGAAGAGAAACACATGCATACGGAGACACACAGAGACATAGACAGACACACAGACACACACAGACACACACACACACACACACACACACACACACACACACACACACACACACACACACCAGCCCATAAAACACAAAAGCAGAAGCCATAATGTACAAGCAAAACACCAGTAAGGTTAAAAAAAAGCCCAAACAAAACAATATGAGACAATAAAAATCTCCAAAAATACCTTTGAGTTTGTTTTGTGTTGGTCATCTACTACTGTTGGGCATGGGGTCTGCCCTTAAGTGTGGTTTACCTGCCCTATGAGGCTCCCTTGGAGAAATTAACTTTACCTTTGTGGGCAGTTTTCAGTTGGAGATAGCCTTCTGGTTAGGGACAGAGCTCATGTCCACTTCTCCTTCTCAGCACTGGGCCTCTTTCTCCCTGGACCTGTGTCGGCCTGTGCTGTCATAGTCTCAGCGTTCATATGTGGCAGGCGCTGTAATTGGAGTATCTTGGTAGTGTCTGTTAAGGACAAAGTGGGCAGCCCTCTGCCCTCACAGTTCTAGTGTTAGGATCTCCAGAAATACCTGTTGAGATGGTTAAGGATCTTTGTCCTTTAGCAGTTTGGAGTAGTGACACATTGATGTAGTCTAAGTTCTCCACCAGCTGCCAAATGGCTAAGCTGCTTTCTGATCCCTCTCTTCAATACAGATGCTGTCTGTGTCTTGAGACAGGATGACTTGTTTCAGGTGTGTGCTGTTTGTAATATGAATACAGTCAGTGTAAAGGAGCTGCTGAGGTCGTCACTCTGCTTTCTTTCTCTGCAGCTATACCAAATGGTTTTGGAACCAGTCCGCTAACTCCTTCCGCTAGGATATCGGCACTCAACATCGTGGGGGATCTCTTGCGGAAAGTAGGGGTAAGCATTTCATTATTTATCACCAGGTGTTCCACTGCTGGGGTAATTAATGTTGAACTGTTTCTTTCCTGTGGTGAGAACCCCGATGAAGCTGAGGAGTGTCAGCATCCACGACTGATGAGCAGAGACCAGACTAGAGAAGCAGCACAGCCCTGGCTGAGGGCATTTCCCCTGCTGTGCTGTACACAGTGCAGCTCCTCAAAGCCTGTCCTTGGCCCCGGCTCTTAGCCTTCTGGTCTCTCCCTCATCTTGTCTGCTGTGGGACAGTGTCTGGCTTGGGCATGGCCAGCCATTCTTGTCTGGGTCTCATTGCTCTTGGGCTACCTCAGCGTCAGTGCCTCCTTCATGCTTGTTTGCAGCTGGTTTCTTTATTAATTTTAATAAATTAATATTTATGAATATTTAATATTTAAAATAAAAATTATTTCATTATTTTATATGTATGAGTTGCGTGTATATCTGTGCACCATGTACCTGGTGCCTGCCGAGGTCAGAAGAGGGTGTTGGAGCGATCCCTGGAACTGGAGTTACAGATGGTTGTGAGCTGCCGAATGTGTGCTGGGAATCAAACCCGAGTCCTCTACGAAAGCAACAACTGCTGTTAACCTCTGAGCCAACTCTCCAGCTCTGGTTTTTCTTTTTCTTTTTTCACAAAAAGTTTAAAGTGTGTGTGTGTGTCCACTGGGTACATAGTTCACACTGGCCTAGAACTCAGTATATATAGCCCAGGCTGGCCTTGAATTCAGCTTCTTCTGTCTCTGCCTGCTAGTGCTTGGGCTACTTACTAGACCTAGCTATTTTATTTTTAAAGGCAGGGTCTCACTATGTAGCCCTGACAGGCTGGTATTTGCTAGGTAGACCAGGCTGGCCTTGAACTCACAAAAGTCTGCCTGGTTCTGCCTCGGAAGTACTGGGATTAAAGGTACTTCCCACCATGCCTGGCTTTTTTAATTTAAAAGCAAAACCAAAGACCATTCTTTCTCTTTATCTCTCTCTTTATATTACATCTCTTTTACCATCACCCTTGTTGGCGTTTGAACTGCATATGTGCTCTAGACATTCTGGTCTCTGTTCCCTGAAAACTGGTGATGCCAGTGTGGTCAGATCCAATGTGTGCTGGTCTGATTTTATTGAACATTCAACACCAATCATTCAACACCAGTATGCCCCGCCTCCTTCAAATGTCCTCTTTTCTTGGTGTCTCTGAAGCTGTTTCTTGGTGATTCCCACCTATCTGCCCATCTCTCTTTGACATCTTGTTGGGTCTTTTCTTTAACTGTCCCCTCTTTCAGTGATGGTCTCAATCTCTGAACCACTCTTTTCCTTTGAAAAGACTCAGTGCTTGTCTGAGTGTGTGTGTCACTGTGCCTGAAACAGAAGTTTACATGGACGGACAAGTCCCTTCATTGAATATAGGAAATGAAAGATGTCAGTGTGGATGTTGTATTTACAAGTCACTGATGGATAGTCCTAGAGCATCCCAGAAGGTCATTATTTCTGTCATTAATTAACTAGCTCATTGTACTTTTGCCAGAAGAAAGGGGCAGAAGAAAAAGAAGTTTTAGTTTGTTTTTGGTGCTGTTCCATGTTTTTGTTGAAATGTTAGGATAGGATGTCCAACAGATTCTAAAGTTTTGTATTACCTGTGGATTTCCTTTAGTGTTGTGAATTTGAATGGGCTGTATCTTTTTCTCCATGGCCTATCTTTTCCCTTTTTTTTTTAGGGTGCTAGTAGAGAGATACTTGATTTGGGAGACATTTTTGTTGGGGAGGAGGGATTTCATGATATCCAAATGTGGAGAAATGAGAAGTTCCTCTTGTTTTCATATCATCTATTTGCTGGTAGAGCATGCATGTGATAGGTGTAAAGGAAAGATAATTAGATTTAGAGGTAAAGGATAAAGGGTCAGTATCGTTTACAGGTGAATTAATTATAGACAAAGGGTATCAGGTATACAGTTCACGGTATGCTATCCAAAGAAAATGACTTCGTTTTATGTGATAGTGGAATAGATCTGTGTGATGCAGTGGAAAAATAGACCAAAGAACCTATACAAAGAGTGGGCTGCATTAAAAACATTCTTACATGATGATTTTTGTAGTGCTTGCTACACAAATGCACAAAGTCCCAACCTCAACCAGTATTGCGGAACTTAACAAATAATGGGTGGGTTGAAAGATCTGGGGTCTTTCTCTACCTACTGGTACCATGATTTTCTTAGTTGTAAGGTGTCCCTCAGTGATACCGAGAGGAATTAGTTAAATTTCTGAGCTCATCAGAAAGGGGGGCAGTGTAAATGTTCCTTGTTCTACTAGAAAGACAAATGATCTTAACTAACGACCATTGTCCTGAGGGTGAGGGTTGAAGCCTGAAATAGAAAGGATTTGAGATGCAGGTGTTTTCTGTATGGCCAGTGTTTTGACAGCTATTCCTTCTTTCTTTGTAGGCTTTAGAATCCAAATTAGCAGCTTGCAGGAACTTTGCAAAAGACCAGGCATCCCGAAAACCCTATATCCCAGGGAGCGTTAACTGTGGGGTGATGAATAGCAATGGCCCTGAGTGCCCAAGGTCAGGGCGTGCGACCTTCTTCCATAAAGGGTAAGTCTTTGACTTTTTTTTTGGCAATTCTAGGGATATCACCTAGGGCTTCATGTGTGCCAGACAGTTTTTCTACCACTGAGCTACAGCCCTAATCCTTGGACTCACCGATCAGTTGTAGTAAGTTTACAAATTCTTATGTGGTGTTACCAAAGTCTTGAAGGTCACTTACGCTGATGAGCTTCCCTGCGATCTTCTTATTTAAGTCCCAGAGGACAGAGGTCTGTTGTTGTCTTCTGGTCCCCAAGGAATTTGTCACCCCTGGAATCTGCAGCGACTGTCCTGGGGGTAGTCTCCTAAAGGCACCTGTGCCGGGCTCAGGAGAACATGCAGGGTTCCTGTGGCCTGCTCTCCAGGTGCTTATAGCTTGGAAAACTCTGAGCAAATTCTTTTAAGAGAAGGGGAGAACACTGCAATTATTTGTATTCAGACTGTATGGCAAACCCTTTATTTGAATAGTTTAGAAAAATACAAAGTCCTAAAGTCTTTAGACACTGGGTCAAATACAGGTCAGAGTTCCAGGTCAGCCTCGTGTACCTAGTGAGTTTCCAGCCAGCTAGAGCTGCATAGCGAGACTGTCTCAAAAAAGAAAGAAGAAACAAAACCAAACAAAGAAAACAAAGGGGGGAGTGTGTGTGCATTCAGATTTTAAAAAGCTTTGAAGCTTGAAGCAGTGGTATGTCGTTAGTGAAAAAAATTTCAGTTGGCATAGAAGTATGTGAAGTAAAAAATAAGTTTTCTACTTTCACACTGTTTTTGTCCTTTCTTAGAGTTAATTTTCAGGCATGTAAGAGCAGATTTTTATGCATCTGCTATATATAAACTTCTTGCAGCACATCTCCGAGAGTGCACTTTAAATATTGCCTGGTAACTCGCCTGTTTGATTTCCATTGCCAGCGTCTTTCCATGGCAGTGCCTTTCATTTGACTTGGCTTCTGTCTAATGTGCATAGCTATCTCCTTGTTACCGACGGGACTTACTCTAGGGAACTAGCTGGGACCTGTAATCTGTCTGTTGACCGTTTACTTTAGGTAGTTGGTACTGGAACAGCAGCTGATGTGCTCATGATCCCCTGCCATTGTCTCTTGTGAGTAGAATAGGCAGCTTTAAAACCAACAGCAAAGCAGGGACAGCTCTAGAACATGTCACAAGATTTTTAAAGGCGCTTTTATTTCCTGATGTCTTCAGTCGTTACAGCTTGTTTATGGAAGACCTGATTGTTCTATGGAGTCTACTGTTTTTTTTTAATTTTTTGTTTGTTTGTTTGTTTTTTGTTTTTGAGATAGGGTTTCTCTGTGTGGCCCTGTCTGTCCTGGAACTCACTATGTAGACCAGGATGGCCTCAAACTCACAGAGATCGTCCTGCCCCTGCCTCTTGAGTTCTGGGACTAAAGGTGTGTACCACCATGCCTGGCTACAGTCTACTCTTAAAAGTTTTATTGTTCATCTCTGCAGTGGAGTATTCTGGTCCATTGCTGTTTCTTATGACATTTCTGTCCTGAAGGTTACAGCAAGGACCTTCTACTAAAAGCACACTGTAAAATATCACTATATAAGTCAGAACTCTGTTCTATCTCTTAGGGTTTCTCAGGTGGATAAGTATAAAATTAACTGTCATCAGGCTTGGGAGTGCCCATTTTTGAGCTGTTTTGGAACAACATGACATGGACAGGCATTTTCTCATTAGAATAGCCATTCCCCGAACCATACAGAGAAAGTTTGGAGGAAGTCTTCAAGAGTGTTGAAAACTTGTGATTACTGCAATAGAGTAGTTATTCATCTCTCTGTCTCTGGGACCGTATTTCTTGGTGGGGCAGCAGCGGCATCTCACAGTGTGAGAGGAGACATGAAGCAGAGATGGATTGTAGGCAGGGCCTTTGTGGGAGAATGCTGGCAGGTGGTCATGGTGAGGTAGGAGTAAGTTGTCATTCAGGCTCACTGCGCTCTTGCACTTACCTTCCATCCCAGAGGACCAGGGCAGCAGTGCTCAGAGCTGGGGAACCTGCCCTTGGATGTAGAGCATCAGTGTAAGCTGAAAAGAGTGACTGTGAAACTCTGCTCCCAGGAACAGCTAGAGGCAGTGTTTCCCTGTTTCCTGAACTGGATGATGGGGAACGTGCTTCCTGACAGAACCAGACAGCTGTGTTTCGTCTTAAATGATGAAAAGTTTGTTGTACTGTTTCTGCCAACAATGAAACATGCTTTTATGGATTGGCCCTTGGTACAGTGTTTGCGGTATTTAACAAGTGCCTTGTGGATACACCCTGCAGTGTTCACCCACTCTTGCTTCCGGAATCCCTGTCTCTTCACCGTGCTCCGGAGGGTGGGCTGTATCACTGCTTTATCACTGCTTCCTGCTGCTTTGCTTTCGTGTGCTCAGCCTGCCTTTTCACCTGTTACTAGATAAAAACCAGGGTGCTGTGTGCCAACTGGAAGAGGAAAGGACAAGCAGCCTGACTCCAGATATTATTAGTTCTAATAATATTCTAACTAATCCATTATTAGTTCTGCCTTGTCAAAGAAAAGCCAGTCTTTGTAGAAATAGGGAAGTGTGGCTTGGGACTTGAGCATGGAAAAAGCCCCATCTTAAAAACCTTGGCTGTGGTGCTGGCCTTTTGTCCTGAGAGGCCTCTTCTGTAGCTCCATCACTGTAGCTAACTAGTGGACTACAGACTGACAGGTGCATTTTCTTGGGAAGCCTTCAGAGGCAGTTGAGCCTTGCCATATGAAACTACACACACTTAAACTGGCCAGGTCCATGGCTTAAGTGAGTCACAAGTACTTGCAGATTCTGGTTATCTGAGGACTTCTTAGAACCAGGAGTTTGTCCTCTGGGGTTTCTGCTGGCCCCTCAGATGCAGGCTGCTGTGCCTGGTCGCCCTCCTTTCTCCCACCACTGACACTCTTTATATTCCAGACCAAATTTGTGTGCAGTTTGGGTGGTAGTTACTTGAATTTTATCTAAAACATTTTTTTCTTCCATAACTTTAGTCTGGTTTCATATGTATCGCTTGTGCATGGTGCAAATGGTGGGCCAACCAGTCAGGTTTTCCTGGGTTGTCTGTAGGTAGGTGTGGGCTCATTTCAGGGCATGATGTGAAAATAGTGTTTGTATTGCCGTTTAATGATTTTTTCCTTTTTTTTTTATTAGGCAAGAAAAAGTCATATTTCCCACGTTGTTCATGGGTAACTCAATTTGTTTGCTGTGCTATTCTCTGTCTTACTCATGCTGTGTGGTGGAAGACACATTAACACATTGGTTTACTAACTGCATGGGGCTGACTCAGCTTTCGCCAACTTTTAGCCCATGAGTGAGCTTTCTAGGTCCTGTCCGACTTGATCACAGCACTGCTGTGAGTTCTCTGTATAGGACAATAGCCTGTCAGGAGTTGAGTGAGACAAGAGTGGGACACCACTTGAACAAAATCAAACCAAACCTCAGTGTCGTGCTCCTGGGTGGCCGTGAGAGATGGCCTGTGGCACTCCCTGCTCCATGGCTGGGTGGTGTTTGAGTCGAGGGCTGGAGGGATGCTAGGCTCCGGGATCACACCTCACTGTCTGCATGGGGAAGGGCTTCCTCCGGTGTTCTCCTGTTGGAAGCTGGTGGTACTGAACTCCCTGCTCTGTGCTCCATTTTGTGTTCCACATTAACTGGGATGGTAAATGGGAGGTGTGTAGATCAACCTGCCCTTTCTGAACTGTTTGGTTGTTGGCATAGCCTGGGTAGAGGCCTGGAGCTGCCTGGGACTGCTCCATGCTTCTATTTACTTTCAGGGAGAATTGGGCTCTGGATGTCCATTCTCTCCTGTTCTGGCCAGTCAGCTCAAGCTGCCCGCGGCGCCCCCCCCCCCCCCCCCCCCCCCCCCTTCCTCCTCACTGCCCTCAGGAGCACTCGTCTTGCTTCCTTGACAGACTGAGCTTTGACTTTTGTATTGGTAGATGGTGGTTATCCTGACTGGCCGCAGAGGTGCAGTTGCTGTTGTTAAAGCACTTTCTGGAGTTAGAGTCACTTTTACCTTACCTAGATTTGGGGTGTAAGTTCACTGATTGCATGTCGAGAGCCTTTTTCTGCATACTTGATTCCCAGGTCTGTCTCCATCCTTGCCTGTGCCCTTCCTTTAATTCTGTGTGGCCCACTGGGCATGTATTTCTCTACACCTGCACCTGGTGTATTCAAAGCTTTTCTTCTTTTGGGTGAATCAATTTTAGTTTCCTGAAGGGGCCTCTCCAGACCAAAAGCACTCTTTTCTAGTTTTAACTTCCTGCCTCCTGATTCAGAAGAGAAGTGCTAGGTGAGGCCCTCTGCCCAACCCACCTCCAAGTCCTCCCACCACACAGATGTACTGGCTTCCCACTAGAGCTCATGCATACTGGGAGCATGGAAGTGGTTGCTCTCTGAGGGCTCCTGAGTGGCCTGGGGCTGGAGGAGGCTGGGAAGGGTGGGATACCTGGAGGTCGTTGGGGCTGAACAACCCAGTAATAATAGCTTGATGAGTGAGCCTGGGCTAATGACTGGTCTTCTCTTGGTTTCCTGTCTAACAATGGAGATGAACTTGGTGCTGCTTTAAAGTGCATTAATTTAGTCCTGCACCTGTCCTGTGTGTGGGACTGCCCTTGTGGCTGCTGCTTTTGCACACCCCAGTTGACCATATAACAAACTCTTAGCGACCCACAGTGTGGCCTGTCAGATGAGTTGGAGGCTTTCTGTAGTGTAGCTTGCCTGCCCCTGCTGAGGACAGGGATGGAGGTTCGTGGGTTGGACACTAGGTCTCCTGTGTGTTCTTCCTGTGGTTGTTGGAGAGCATCGGGAGCTCTGGGTCTGCATAGGCAAAGGACAGATGGGGTTGTGAGGCAGGCGCTGCCCTGGTGTTCAAACAGACGGTGGTCCTAGGCCTCAGGGGAAGTAGAGGCATGTGGCTTTGGGGAAAGATTTAGAGAGAAACTCTAACACGGAAGTAGAACAAGGCATGGGGCTGGGGGCTGGGTTAGGTTGTGTCAGGGTGTCCTTCCTGCTGCAGTTAGTTTCTGTGGCTGGCTTGATTGCAGGTTCCAAGTATGCGCTGTGTTCATTCCTCTGAAACATGCACTCTTGTCTCCTGAAAGTGGTTGGGCTTTTTTGCCCAGACCCCGCGCATGTCTGTTTCCGTGTGCCATTAGTGACTGTGCAGGGAATATGTGGCTCCTTTTTAGAGAATGTCTTTGTGAGTCTGTGTTCAGCAAGTGGATTACAGAGGTGGCAAGAATGGTGGGTGGTGCAGGGTGGTCCCTCAAAGTTGCTGATAAGATGGATTCACCTAGGAAGTGTCTTAGACCAGCGGGGCTGCAGTTGCCTCCTGAGATCTTGTGTCTCTCCTTTTCCCCCGCCTTGCTTCCTGTGGCTGCATGCTGGTGGGTGGAGTGGGGGTGCCCTCCTCCTTGTGGGTGTGCCTGGACGTTGGTGCTTGTGTGGAGCTGGGTTGCTGTACAAAACACCCCAGCTCTTCCCATCTGGCTTTGCTTGCTAAACATTAATTTTTTTTTCTCCTTGAGATACTGGTATTGCAATAGTTATAAAATAATAAAGTAAAATCTAGTAAAATTTATCTATAACCCAGAGAAAAATAATTTTGTTAGAATTTCCTTCTATGATATAGATGATTTCATTACATATATGTGTATATGTAATATAATCCACACGTTTATTTGTGTGTGTGTGTGTGTAAAGAGTTATTCATTCTATATTTAACTATATAAATCCATAGTGTCTGTGTAAGAGGCTGGAATAGAAGAGAATTTAGGCTATACATTGCTTGCATTTTCTTTTTCCTTTTGTTTTTTTAACATCACACTGAAAGGCAGTTTGGGTACCTGCCTCTTTTTCCTTGTATCATTAAATACATACTGACCATTTCCCCTTGCTATTGTACTGTAGAATCCATTCTTAATAGTTGTATTTATATTTCATTGTTTTGTTGTATAATTATTTACCTAGCTTTCTATTGCCAGACATTTAGACCTTTTGATGGTTTAAAAAAATCAAATTTGTGGTTATAGTGGCCCACATGACAGAGTTGCCTAGAAAGGGGTACATGGTCTCAGTACCCCAGGACTGTAAACTATCTATCCATTCTCTTATCACCAGTGCCTTCTGGGCAACCACTTTGGGATTCGGGATTCTACTGTGGACAAGGAAGAACGCGAGTTACAGAGAGCAGCTAAGTTTCCTATTTGTAGAGTGATTTTAAATGAGCCTCTTTTTCTTCTCTTCTTCCCTTGCTATTCTGGTCACCCCACAGGGCGGTAAATGGCTTCGATCCAGCTCCTCCTCCTCCTGGGCTGGGCTCCTCACGGCCATCATCAGCACCGGGTATGCTGCCTCTCAGTGTATGAGTGCCCGGCCTCCAGGTGGGGCCCCTGCTCTCCTCCAGCAGCCCAGGACACCTACGCCTCGTCCCTCGGTCCCTGGGTCCAGCCCTGTGCCCCTGTCTGCCTCTCCACCGCCGGCAGAGGGCAGGCTGCATGCAGTGGCGGCTGCTGGGCCCTGCCCAGCCCCAGGACTCTGCGCGATATCAATACTGGCTATTTTCTCTTCTCGCCGTAGTGCCGTTGGTTTCACATAATTGCACTTTTGTGGGTCACAAGTGATACATACGTGTATTACTCGATCACTGGATGTGGAAGTACCCGTTCATCACATCTGCCTCATAGCCCCCATTTTGCTGTGCTGATAGGATTTAGTTATGTTTAGGACATTGCAGATCTTCTAGAAGTTCTCCTCAATCAGGTTGACAAGACCCTTCTAAGGTCCCACCCAAGCATCTTCAGTGCTCACAATCATGTGTCCCCCAATCTCACCCTACAGTTCAGACCGTTTCAGGCAGAGTCAGGAACGTCTCTGAATTAGGGAACATTGTCTGTACCTTCTGACTTTTTATGTAAGCCCATTCCATAGGCTTGCTTTTAAAGCAGCAAGATGCCTGTCTGAGCTACAGGAGGCAGGGGCATCTGGGACCTGGCACTCCAGGGCTGAGCCTCTGTGTGCCTCAGACTCAGAGGAGGCAAGTGGCAACTTCCTCGCCAGCTTTCTGGTCCCTCAGTTCAATGACATCTCTTAGAGCATTTTTATTTTCTCGTCTGAAGGTCCGTCCAGTTGCATTGGGAAGGGTTGAGGGCCCTGATTGTGGGCTGGCTGGTGCCAGCTCCTGGGGGCAGACTGGCCAGAGTGTTTGTCTCTTTCCCCCTTTGTTCTTCTCATGCTGCACTTACTGTTTACATTTGTTTTATTGTACATAGGTTTGTAAACATTATTGCCTAAGATATTTGTATATAACTTGGGCTTTGTAGCTTTTATTTATTCAGACTCATATGGCATGTTAATTAATGACTTATGATGGTGTCCTACTCTGGGCAGCTGTATAGGATCATCATGTGGTTAAAGAAGATACTTCCCTCCAAAAAAAAAAATCTTTTAATGTGGAAACAATAAATTTCACAGAAAAAAAAGGGTGGAGATTGCTTTATTTGGTTCCTGCCATCCCACGAGAAAAGAACATAAAAAGGCAGTTCAGCGTCTCTTCTCCCACATAGGTAGTGAACATATAGGAACTGAGACCGAAGATTGAGGCTGCAGAAGATGCCTACTCATGCATGTTTCTAGGTGTGTACCATTTCCAGGGGCAGCCTGAGAATGGTCCAGACTCCACAGGATAGTAGGGAAGTCCAGGACTGATGAGTTTGCCAGGGCATGGAGTACCCCATGGACCCAGGTGCTGGTTTCCAGTTGCATTGCATACAACATTGTGTGCCAAAAGTCCTGGGATTAGATTACACGGACAGGAGCTTCTCTCACACTTCTTTCCTTGGGTTGATGCTAGCAGATGAAAAAGTTCCAGGTGCCATGTTGAGGAAACTGCAGAATGGGGTATGTATGCGTTGTGTTCGGAACCCTGCCTGCTTTCAGCAGCACTAACACAACAGTGTTCTTTACAGCTTCAACTACAAGTGTGCTGCTGAGGGTGGTGGTGGAAGCTGCTGATCTCAGTTTGAGTTGGGGCCAGCCTGGGGTACATAGTGAGCCCCAGGACAGCCAGAACTATGTAGAGAGCTCTTGTCTCCACCCCCCTCCTCAAAAAACAAAACAATAAAACAACAGCAAAGAACCTAAGTGAATGAAGTTAAGGGAGCCAGATCCCTAAGTGAATAGGAAACATTAAGTAAGATGAACCTTCAAACTTTTTCTGTTAACAAATGACAAGAATATCTGTTGTTTGTTTTTGGAGATTTTGTCCTAAGCTGACTGACCAAGAGGCATCTGCAGTCATGTGTGTGAACGATGAAAAACAGTCTACACTGTCCCACTGACTGCCCTGAATGATGGAAAGCAGTCTACACTGTCCCACTGACTGCCCTGAATGATGGAAAGCAGTCTACACTGTCCCACTGACTGCCCTGAATGATGGAAAGCAGTCTACACTGTCCCACTGATTGCCCTGAATGATGGAAAGCAGTCTACACTGTCCCACTGATTGCCCTGAATGATGGAAAGCAGTCTACACTGTCCCACTGATTGCCCTGAATGATGGAAAGCAGTCTACACTGTCCCACTGATTGCCCTGAATGATGGAAAGCAGTCTACACTGTCCCACCGATGTGCAGCATCCTTCAGCTTCCTGCCAAACTGCCTTTGGAAGGATTGGATTAGGTCAGAGGTTTGAGCAGTTAGCAGACACCTTTGTGGAAGCAGGGTGAGGCTGAGTCCTCATCTCTGGCTCCCAGGGATTTCTCAGATGTTCTGAGGCTTTGTACCCATGGGCTTATCCAGACTGCTCTGTCTGTTGCTGCTCTTATAGGGATGAAATGCTACTGCTGCTTTGGGTCCAGGTCCAAAGAAGCAGCAGTATGTGTTATACGTCGTGGCTCTTGGGGAGATGGCCACTCAATTAAAAAAAAAAAAAAAATGCTTGTAGCAAGCACAGCCCCATGAGGACACTGGTTGATCGTCCTCCTTAGCACCCTCTGAGATGGATGGTTCAGGCTACTTTGTACTTGTTGGCCTAAGTCTAACTCTAAAAACAGTGGTTCTCAACCTTCCTAATGCTGCGACCCTTTAATACAGTTCCTCATGTTGTGGGGCGACCCCAACCATAAAATTATTCTGTTGCTCCTTCATAACTGTAATTTTGCTACTGTTATGAATCATAATGTAAATATCCAATATGTGACCTCGAGGGGTTGCAACCCACAGGTTGAGAACCACTGCTCTAAAGGTTGCCCCCGAGTCCCTGCTTTCCTGGTGGGTGCCTGTGGCCTGGCTGTTGTTGAATCCTTAGGGCTGGGAACTGGCTGAGCTGGTTCTGTGGTAGCCTTCCCTTTCCAAGTGCTGATCTTGCCTTCCCAAATGTCTGCTTCTTGGCTCAGAATCTGAGACCTAATGTGTGAGGCAGGGGGACTACATAAATGAACACAGGGTAGCCACTGCCCCCAGTCTGCAGAAGGGACAGCGCAGAACAAGGCCAGGATTGGAAATGGAACTGTTACCTTTTTCTACTGTGCTCTCTTCCCAAACTGGAGGCCTAGCTACTCACTAGGCAGTATGGACCTGGGCATTCCTCCTGCCTGAACTCGGAGATTTATATATGTGCCTGGCTTAAAAAGGCAAATGTGAAAACGAAGAACAAATCTGTTAGTTCTGTGTTGGGGACCAGATAGGATTGTGCTGTTTTATGACTCCTTGTCCTGCTATCAGTCTGCACCCACAGGAATTCTGCTAGTGCTTCCTGTCAGCTCTTTAGGAAGCCTTCCCTGAGGCAGGTGTGACCTACCAGAATGGAGTTTAAACTTTTCACTGACTGGGTGTTCTGTAAGCAGGTGCCATACTCGATTGCCATCTCCACTAACGTCCATAGGTAGAATCCTGCTTGGATTGTGGTCATGGCTGGATGCCTGGCAGGAGGGCGGGGCTCACTTGTGTTGGGCTGGCAGTGTGGCTCTGAGTAAAGTCAACCTGTGAGCATTACACTTAAGTGAGGCTCAGTGGCCAAGCCCTGCTGCTCCAAGGATGGAGCTAGGAAATACTTATTTTCATAAGTTTTAGTTAAGAAAAAAAGTGTCTGATTATTGATCCCACTGTTGAGGGGAAGAGATGTACTTGTTTGTTTGTTTTTTTGAGACAGGGTTTCTCTGTAGCTTTAGAGCCTGTCCTGGAACTCACTCTGTAGCCCAGCCTGGCCTCAAACTCACAAAGATCCGCCTGCCTCTGCCTCCCAAGTGCTGGGATTAAAGGCGTGCGCCACCACCGCCCGGCGAGATGTACTTTTGAGTCACTAGTTTCATTATGTTATTCTCCATGGCTTAATCTGGCCTTACAGTATGATAGCTATAAAAGCTTGCTTTTGGGATTATACCCCAAGAAATTGATAAACTTCAATAACGTAAAATAAGTTTCAGTGTCTGGCAGGGGATGGTTAGGATGGCTTACCATTATAGATCCAGTGTAGCCATGCAGTGCTGAGATACCAGTGAGGAGAGCACACACAGCAGTGACACTAATTGCAACTGAAGTTTAAAACTGAAAAATCAAAGAACTGACCCGAACATTCTGCCTGAGGCCAACCCGGGGCCCAGCTGCCCATCCTGCAAAGCCCAACAACTTGGAGGTGTTGGTGAGATTGCCCTACTGATCAACCTGTTCAGCTGAGATCCATTCGGGAGAGGTTTCAGAAGCCGGCAGCCTTCAGTCTGAGAAACCAAGATCAGCTGAGGAGTTGGCAAGCGAGCAAAATGCGACCTGAGAATGCAAGAGAAGGAGCTGCCCAGCCACCGAACCAGATCACCAGAATCATAAGCCCACCCTACACCGACTAGGAACAGGTAAGGCCCCATCTCCGGACCGGCAGACCAGGTCTCTAGCCCCTAGGCCCGAGCCACCAGAACCCCAGGGACCAGGAAGCTACCTTTCCCTGCTCCCTCACCAAAAAAAACCCAGCCCCTGCGAACCCAACAACCACTGGAGCCATAAGCTCACCCTGCACCAATTGGGAACAACTGCTCCCTGAGACAGAACCACTAACACTGATTGGACTAAGCTGCTCCTGGAGAAGCAGCCCAACAGCACCGATTCAACCAAGAACCCCTAGTGGAAGATTATCAATTAGAACAAGAGAGGCACCTTCAGACACAGACACCGCCTGCAACCAAGAGGAGGAAGAGATGAGTAGACGCCAGTGCAAAAATACAGGCAACAACATAAAGACCTATATGACAACATCAGAACCTAATGATTCTTCACCTGCAAGACCTGAAGAAATCAATCCTAAAAATGACTCTAAGAAGATGATAGAAGTCCTTAAAGAGGAAATGAAAAACTCCCTAAAAGAGGAAATAAAAAATTCCCTTAAAGAAATGGAAGAAAAAACAAACAAAAAATTGGAAGAAATCAAAGAAAACCAAGAAAAAGTAATTAAACAGATGAAGGAAACAGCTCAAGATTTGAAAATTGAAATCGAGACAAAGACACAAACTGAGGGAATGCTGGAAATAGAAATTCTGACTAAACGAACAGGAACTACAGATGCAAGCATAACCAACCAAATGCAAGAGATGGAACAGAGAATCTCTGATGTTGAAGACACAATAAAGAAAATAGATTCATCAGTCAAAGACAACATTAAAGCCAAAAAAGTCATAACACAAGACGTCCAAGAAATTTGAGACACCATGAAAAGACTAAACCTAAGAATAATAGGGATAGAAGAAGGAGAAGAATACTAACTCAAAGGCACAGAAAATATATTCAACAAAATCATAGAAGAAAACTTTCCTAACCTAAAGAAAATACCTATGAAGATACAAGAAGCTTACAGAACACCAAATATCCAAAAAAAAAAAAAAAAAAAGGGCCCCATGCCACATAATAATCAAAACACTAAACATGCAGAACAAAGAAAAAATATTGAGAGCTGCAAAGGAAAAAGACCAAGTAACATGTAAAGGCAGACCCATCGGAATAACACCAGACTTCTCAATAGAGACTATGAAAGCCAGAAGGTCCTGGACAAATATTATGTAGACACTAAGAGACCACGGATGCCAACCCAGACTATTATACCCAGTAAAACTTTCAGTCACCATAGATGGAGTAAACAAAATATTCCATGATAAAACCAGATTTAAACAATACCTATCTACAAATCCAGCTCTACAGAAAGCACTAGAAGGAAAAATCCAACCTAAGAAGTTAAACACACCCATGAAAACTCAGGCAATAGATAATCCCACACCAACAAATACCAAAGAAGGAAAACACAACACTACCACAAAAAAAAAAAAAAAAAAAAAAAAACAGGAATTAACAATCACTGGTCATTAATATCCATCAATATCAATGGTCTCAACTCACCTATAAAAAGACACAGTCTAACAGAATGGATAAGAAAACAGGATCCATCCTTCTGCTGCATACAAGAAACACCTAAACTTCAAAGATAGACACTACCTCAGAGTAAAAGGCTGGGAAAAGGCATTCCAATCAAATGGACTAAGAAGCAAGTTTATCCTAATATCTAATAAAATAGACTTCAAACTAAATTCAATAGAAAGAGATTGAGAAGTACATTACATATCACAGGGAAAATACACCAAGATGAAGTCTTGATTCTGAACATTTATGCCCCAAATACAAAGGCACCCACATTTATAAAAGAAACATTACTAAAGCTTAAATTGCACATCAAACCACACATACTAGTAGTGGGAGATTTCAACACACCACTTTCACCAAGGGACAGATCTACCAGACTGAAACTTAACAGAGAAATAAAGGACCTAATAGATGTTATGACTCAAATGGACTTAATAGATATCTACAGAACATTCCACCCTAACACAGAAGAATATACCTTATTCTTAGCACCCTATGGAACCTTCTCAAAAATTGACCACATGCTCGGTCACAAAGCAAATCTCAACAGATACAAAAACATTGGAATAACCTCCTGTATCTTATCGAACCACCATGCAACAAAAACTATAGAAAGCCTACAATCTCAAGGAAACTGAATAATGCCCACCTGAAGCACCAATGGGTCAAGGAAGAAATAGAGAAATTGAAGATTTCCTAGAATTCAATGAAAATGAAAGTACAACATACCCAAACTTATGGGAAACTATGAAAGCAGTGCTAAGAGGAAAAATCATAGTACTAAATGCACACATAAAGTTGGAGAAATCTCATACCAGTGACTTAACAGTACAACTGAAAGCTCTAGAACAAAAAAAACCAAACTCACCCAGGAGGAATAGACATCAGGAAATAATCAAATTGAGGGCTAAATCAATGAAATAGGAACAAAGAGAACACTACAAAGAATCAATGAAACAAAGAGTTAGTTTTTTGAAAAAAAATCAAGATAGACAAACTCCTAGCCAAATTAACCAAAAGGCAAAGGGAGAGCATCCAAATTAACCAAATCAGAAATGAAAAGGGAGACATAACAACAGACAATGAGGAAATCCAGAGAACCATCAAGTCATACTTCAAAAACCTGTACTCCACAAAACTGGAAAAATCTGAAAGAAATGGACAATTTTCTGGATAGATACCACATACCAAAGTTAAATCAAGACCAGATAAACTATTTAAATAGACCAATAACCTCTAAGGAAACAGAAACAGTCGTTAAAAGTCTCCCAACCAAAAAAAGTCCAGGATCAGATGGTTTCAGTGCAGAATTCAACCAGATTTTCAAAGAAGAGCTAATTCCAATACTCTTCAAATTGTTCCACACAGTAGAAACAGAATGAACATTACCAAACTTTTTATGAGGCTACAGATACCCTGATACCCAAACCACACAAAGATGCAACAAAGAAAGAGAATTACAGACCAGTCTCCCTCATGAACATTGATGCAAAAATACTCAACAAATTATTGACAAACTGAGTCCAAGAACATACCAAAAAAATTATCCACCATGACCAAGTAGGTTTCATCCCAGGGATGCAAGGATGGTTCAACATAAAATCTGTCAATGTAGCGCCGGGCGGTGGTGGCGCACGCCTTTAATCCCAGCACTCGGGAGGCAGAGCCAGGCGGATCTCTGTGAGTTCGAGGCCAGCCTGGGCTACCAAGTGAGTCCCAGGAGAGGCGCAAAGCTACACAGAGAAACCCTGTCTCGAAAAACCAAAAAAAAAAAAAAAAAAAAAAAAAAAAAAAAAAAAAAAAAAAATCTGTCAATGTAATACATCATATAAACAAACAGAAAAAAAAACCACATGATCATCTCATTAGATTCTGAAAAAGCCTTTGACAAAATCCAACACCCCTTCATGATAAAGGTCTTAAGAGAGATTAGGAATTCCAGGAACATTCCTAAACATAAAGGCAATTTACAGCAAGCCAACAGCCACCATCAAACTAAATGGAGAGAAACTCAAAGCGATTCCACTAAAATCAGGAACAAGTCAAGGCTGTCCACTTTTCCCATATTTATTCAATATAGTACTTGAAGTTCTAGCTAGAGCAATAAGACAACAAAAGGAAATCCAGGGGATACAAGTTGGAAAAGAAGTCACGCTTTCACTATTTGCAGATGATATGATAGTATACATAAGTGACCCCAAAAATTCTATCGGGGAACTCCTACAGCTGATAAACTCCTTCAGTAAAGTGGCAGGATATAAGATCAACTCAAAAAAATCAGTAGCCCTCCTATACACAAATGATAAAAGGGCTGAGAAAGAAATCAGAGAAACATCACCCTTTAAAACAGCTACAAATAATAAAAAATACCTTGGGGTAACACTAACTAAACAAGTGAAAGGCCTGTTTGATAAGAACTTTAAGTCTCTAAAGAAAGAAATTGAAGAAGATATCAGAAAATGGAAGGATCTCCCATGCTCATGGATAGGTAGGACTAACAGTAAAAATGGCAATCTTACCAAAAGCAATCTACAAATTCAATGCAATCCCCATCAAAATCCCAACACAATTCTTCACAGACTTGGAAAAACTTCACATGGAAAAACAAAACACCCGGATAGCTAAAAGAATCCTGTATGATAAAGCAACCTCTGGAGGCATCACCATCCCTGACCTCAAACTCTACTATAGAGCTACAGTAATAAAAACAGCTTGGTACTGGCATAAAAACCGACATACGGACCAATGGAATTGAATTGAAGACCCTGACATTACTCCACACACATATGAACACCTGCTTTTTGACGAAGAAGCCAAAACTATACAATGGAAAAAAAGTATCTTCAACAAATGGTGCTGGCATAACTGGATGTCAACATGTAAAAGACTACAAATAGATCCATATCTGTCACCATGCACAAAACTCAAGTCCAAGTGGATCAGAGACCTCAACATAAATCCAGTTATACTGAACTTGATAGAAGAGAAAGTAGGAAGTACTCTTGAATGCATGGGCAAATGAGATCACTTCCTAAATATAACACCAGTAGCACAGACAATGGAAGCAATAATTAATAAAGAGACAACTGAGAAGCTTTTGTAGGGCAAAAGACACGATTAATAAGGCAAAAAGACAGCCTACAGAATGGGAAAAGACCTTCACCAACACCACATATGACAGAGGACTGATCTCCAAAGTATATAAAGAACTCAAGAAACTAGACATCAAAATACTGAACAATCCAATTAAAAAATGGGCTATAGAGCTAAACAGAGAATTCTCAGAAGAAGAATCTCAAATGGCTGAAAGACATTTAAGGAAATGCTCAACATCCTTAATCATCAGAGAAATGCAAATCAAAACGACTCTGAGATACCACCTTACACCTGTCAGAATGGCTAAGATCAAAAACACTAATGACAGTCTATGTTGGAGAGGATGAGGAGCAAAGGGAACACTCCTCCACTGTTGGTGGGAGTGCAAACTTGTGCAACCACTGTGGAAATCAGTATGGCAGTTTCTCAGAAAATTGGGGATCCATCTACCTCAAGACCCAGCCATACCACTCTTGGGCTTATACCCAAGGAATGCTCAATCATACCACAAAGATACGTGCTCAACTATGTTCATAGCAACATTATTCATAATAGCCAGAACATGGAAACAACCTAGATGCCCGTCAACTGAAGAATGGATTAAGAAAATGTGGTACATATATACAATGGAGTACTACTCAGCAGAGAAAAAACAATGACATCATGAAATTTGCAGGCAAATGGATGAAACTAGAAAATATCATCCTGAGTGAGGTAACCCAGACTCAGAAGGACAAACATGGTATGTACTCACTTATAAGTGGATACTAGATAAAAAGCAAAGGACAATCAGACTGCAACCCACAGATCCAGGGAAGCTACCTAGCAGGGGGGACCCTAGGATGACTGTGGCTTATAATAAGTTTTGGTTTTACCCAATCACTGGGCAAGCTTTAGTGAAACATTTCACTATTAGGATAAGAATTTGTACTGTATCAAGCTAATGAAAGAAAATGCTGGCCGTACTTTTAGGAGGGGAGGCTAAAGTCTTTTTAGATTATGGACCAGCCTATAGAAAAATGTCTGCTGTAAATCAAACAGTGAAAAGGAAGATGAATAGGAATCTCACTTACACAACTTAAGTAAAACATAGCTCTCTGAACAGATGAAGATAGGTTTCGTCTGTGTCCCAGAATCTAATCAGTATTTATATGTATAAGTCAGCTATCTTTTGGCTTAAAAGGGCTTATTGGGAAATGTTATCATTTATACTATATTCTACAGAGAAAATACTTTACTGTTTAAAATAACCCTGGACTTCTAAATTATAACCTGTTTTTATGTTCAGAAAAATAAAACAAAAAAAATGAAAAATCAAGTGATGAAAAGTATGTAGGTTGCTTACTCTCCAGATTTTAAAATTGCCTCTAAAGTCGCTCAAATTAATATAAAAAAATCAATCAAATTAATAACACCAGTTTTCTTTGACTGTGCAATTTTGGCCTGAGACCTGTGCTGAGAGGTAGCCACACTGTCTACCTCTGAGCTGCCCAAATAGTCATCACAGAGTATTAAAATAGCTTCCCAGTTGTCCCAGAGCCCTGAACTCATGAAGAGAGGGCCATGTAGTTTGCAGAACCTGAGACACTAGTAGTTAGAAGATGCTCCTTTGTTTTCTGAACCATCAAGAACAATGTGGCAGTTAGGACTATGGAAATGCTCACCACTTAAGACCTTTACAAAAATTATTTCCTGTGTATGGCATTTGGCTGTATGTATGTATGTACGTATGTGCAAGACTGGTGCCCTTGGAGGCCAGAAGTTGTCAGACCCCTGGGATCTGGAATTACAGATGGTTGTGAGCCACCATGTGGGTGCTGGGATTTGAAGCTGGGTCTTCTAGAAGAGCGGCCAGTGTTCTTAACCACTGAGCCGTCTCTCCAGCCCCCACTTAGACTTTTTATGTTACTGAAAGCTTTGAATGTCTTCTGACAGATTTGTTTTTGAGATGGGTTCTCGGTAGGGGCATGGCCCTAGCTTCCCTAGTGCTAGGGTTAAAGGCATGTCTCACCACACCTGGACTTCACATTTCTTTTCTTTCTTTGTTTTTAAATGCCAAATGCCGTTTATTAAAGGAGGGAGGAGGTCTTAAATACAGGCTTACAGCACAATGGGAGAACCCCAGAGGGCAGAAGTTCGATACCGATGTTTTACAATCTTGCATCTAAGCTGTTAATGCCCATTATGCAGGATACAGACAAGGAACTTCCCTTAAGCATTCAGGAGGGTGGAACCCGGCAGGGAATTATCATAGGGAGGATGTCAAGGTCAGCAAGCAAGGCAACAGTTACCCAAAAACGGGGCCAGGGCCCTACAGGTCCCCCTTTTACTAAAAAAGGAGCTTCTGACTTAGGTTGCATGGGACGTCAGCAGGTCACCTTACCCTGGACTTCACATTTCTAATCCTATCACAGTTTATATACCATGAGAAGGATGAGAAATTCCTAGAACTTGACTGTGAGCCTGTGTTCTGAATCATTCTTTTGACCCAGAGTTGCCATTGTCCATGCTTCCCCAAGCAGCTTCATCATCTTTCATACTGTGGTGTTGGTGATGTGGCATTCCTGAAAAGCACATTCCTCTGTCACTTCCAGAATTTTCTCCTAAGTGGCTGGCAGCCATTCTGCAATTTTTGATGCTGAGCCTTATTACCATGAGCCAGGCAACAGCAGCCACATCCCAAGTGCCACCTACTGGCAGTGACTGTGAGTTGCATGAGATTTTGGGCATTTTAGCATTTATACCAGTTATATCATTTTTAAAGGGTTTCATGACATCAAGTTGGTTGGAATGCCCATTGATTGGCTCGCTTTGAAAACAGAGACGACCACACTGCTGTAATGAGTCAGACTGAATTTCTAGACTCAAGGGGGTTGAAGGATCTCTGCTCACTTCTTGGCATAGCACATAGGCAATATAATACAGCACCATGAGGTAAACATACCCTTCCATAGCCTCATGTCACATTCCCGACAGTTAACTATTTCACCAGACAGGAGTGGACTGACTGCAGGGTCTGGTCCTGAGCTGGTCTAGGACAGCCTAGACCAGTGGAGACTGTTGTTAGTGTCTCAGGAGGGTAGGAAGCAGAGGGGCCAGGCAGCCCATGGAGGCCACAGGCTTTCTTCTCAGACCTCTTGGGACTCAGGAAGAGAAGCCATCAGTTCTCCCTTCCAGAGTCTAATGTCTGGCCATTTGTTTTTGTGAGGGAGGTGGGGGCAAGGCTGCCTGCTTTCTAGTGTTCTTCCTCTTGTATTTAATACCTGTCCCTCAGTAGCATTGGCTTTGGGGGAACAGGTTGTGGTCAGTCAAACCAGAGCAATAGGGCTGTTGGATAGAAGGACATCTTAGCTGATGAGAAACAGAGGGCCTGGAGGTTTCCTGGTATCAGGACTTTGGAAGCGTGCCTTCAAGCCGGCAGGCTAGGAATCAGCACAGTGTTGCGATTACAATGTGCATAACCATGCCTAGGAGTACAATAGATTTTCAGAGTACACCGAACTACAAAGTGAGGAATTGTTTAGGGATCAGTGGTTCCTTCTACTTCGTGTCTCTGTGGACTCAGGAACTAGACGCGGTCCAGAGCTGTTCACCTGTCTTCTCCCGTGCTTGGGACAGTTTCCTACGTCCTTGTGTTCAAGAGCCTAAATGTACCTTCCTGGGTCTGCACGCCTGCTAGGCTTACACTGGAGTCATCAGCCTGCTCACCTCATGCTCCCCTGGGGTTTCTCTGTAAATAACCCCAGATGGTCCACACTAGAAGGCTGCCTGTGGGGAGCCAGCAACTCCTCCCCAGTTGGTTCCCACGTGCACTCTGTCTAAACATACAGTCCCAGACTTCTAGGACCCCTTACAAACATTCTGACCTAGTCTTCACTGATGGGGCCAAGCCCTCCTCCATTGTTCCCTGCCGACAGGCATCCAAAGGATGCAAGCATTTGCTGGTTTCTGGGAGACCTGGTTCAGGAATCAGGTGTGCGTAACGCCCCCTCCAGTCAGGTCACAGATGGTAAACCAAGAACAGAAGGTGAGGAAACAGATTCCATGTTCACATGATTATTCTTGTTTATTGAGGTCTGTTTGTTCTCAACGGGTGCTTTTTCCTCCAAGTAAACAGAGCAGGCGCAAATATCTATAATGAATAAATTTATTGTCTTACAAAAATCATTGTCTAGAAATATGGGAGTACAAGAAAAGATATTTGCAGTCAGGTGTCTGGTGGTCAACAGCCAGTACAATCCATACAGGGGAAATCAAGGATTCCAAACCCATGTGACAAGTTCTTCCTAACAGATGTTAAAGCTTTTAACCCAAAAGGTCTGTGTTTTCCAGCACATTGCCAAGGATCGGGATTTGTCATTAACACTGATTTGCTGTCACTGAATGTTTGTTTATACTACTTACTAGAGAGGTACATGATATGAAGCACAGTCAAAACTGAATACATGAAGTTGTTAGAGAGGCAAATAATATATTTAACATTGTCTTAGTACTGTAGTGTCTAAGGCACTTTCTGTAATGTCAGTTTGCTCAACTATCAACCAAAACCAGGATGCTAAGTGTTCACTGTAACACTGTCCAAAGGAAGGGAAAAGGAAAAAGGAAGGATCACACACTCACTGGCATGTCAACATTCAGGCAGATGGCATCTGTTCTCGAGGTCCTATAGCCTCATTGACAAACTTGGAACACACCTCCGACACAAAACCAATATTCCCATTTTGGGCTCAAAGCAGTGGCTGAATCTGCAAGGTCAGCAGGAGGGTCTGGCTGGTTGGAGAGGACTTCTGTGAGCTTCTCAAGGGTCACAGCGGCTCACTCATCCCAGCAAGCCAGACACTTTGGGAGAGTGCCTGGAAGTCACTGTGATGGCTGCCACCTGGGGTGCCTTAGCTGGGTTGTGGCCACTACCCTCTCCGTGCGCAGACAGCCCTGGGCCAAAGACTCTTCACATGAGATGGTGGGGACACCATAAATTTGAGGGGCAGGGCCACCCCTTGGGAGATGGGCAGGATAACCCCAAATCGATGCTGCTTCCCCAATCCAACCCACCCCTCCTAAGCCTCCAAAGCCCCTTTCACAGTTTGCTCATTATTCAAAGGAAATGATACAAGCGAAGGAAGGTTCACAATGTTCTAGGAGACTGGATGTGGTTGAGGGGTCAGGGCCACATGAACACAGAACTAAGGTTCCTGTCAGTTCGACAGAGCATGCAGAGCAACTGAGCAACGATCCTGGGGCAGCCCCAGGCCCAGCGACTGGCAACAAAGGGTCTAGAATTTGTTTCAAAAAGGGTTATCTCCTCTTAATGTGTCATAAAGTGGTCTCTTGATGAGTCTATGGAAAATAGATGCAACCATGAGACAGTCAGTTTAATACGCATGTCTGGTGGAGGTGTATATATCAAAAGGGGGCAATTGTACCTAGTCTGAAGCAGGATACAGTCCGCGCAGGCCGCAAAGCCTTAAGACACAGTTGATCTGCCTGTGAGGAATCCCGGAGCTTGCCATTCCCGAGTGCAGGGCTCAAGCAGACTAGCGCTGGGTTGAGTTCGGCCTGTCCTGTGTCACCTCCAGCCTCCCACGACTACTCTGATTGGGGTGGCTGCGTCTCATTGACGTCACTGGTCTTACTTTCCGTGTCGTCATCCGATAGCTCCAGTGATGCCCCCTCAATGTGGAGCTGGCGCCGGCCAGATCGGCTTGAAGAAAAACTGATGGGGCCACCCCGCCTGGGAGAGAGAGCACAGGAGCATGTGGCTGTTGGGCTGTTCCACCCCAAACAATGCTCATTCTCCACCCCTACCCCTCTACCCCAGCCTGGGCCATCGCAGTCTTGGAGGTGGGGGTGGGGGTGGGGGGGATGCTCTACTCCGAAAGGCCTCCGATAGACATGGTGAGGAAGCTCTGTCTCCACACAACCATCCTTGAAAGGACAGATAGCAAAACCTTAATAAGCTTTGTTTTTGTATTTCACAGTCCTTTAAAAAAACAAGTTTCAGTTTACTGGCCACACAAAAGCAAGACACCGCAGCCTTTGCCCACTAGACAGAGGCCTGTGCTGGCTCCCCGGCTTTTCTTGGGGGGGTGGGGAGAGTGTGTGTGTGTGTGTGTGTGTGTGTGTGTGTGTGTGTATGTACACCGTTCACTCTCACTATGCTTTTGGACCTCCTCACTGTCCTGCAGAGGAGCAGTGAGGAGTGCTGGTGTATCAATCAGGTCCTACCAGGAGCTCTTGCCCTGCCCGTGTGGAGGCTGTGGCTTCTCTTCCAATGTAGATGTCTGGATGTGGACCAACACCAGGCCAGACTGCAGACGGATGTGTTCCACTGGTCTGCCTCTCTGCTTTCCCCCACTCATTACTACAAAGGTCATAAATCTCGACTGCAAGGATTCCAGACACGGGCCTCCACAGAGCAAGCCTGCCAGCCCACCATGTCCTCCCTGAACACTTACCTGAGCCGGTTCTTCAGAGTGCTGACCTCACGGCTCAGGCCCTCGTTGGCCTCGGTGGCATCGTCCAGTTCCCTTTGGAGTTTACGCCGGGATGCGTTGGCACGTGTAGCCTCCTCTTCAGCTTCCTCCAGCTGGCGTTTAAGCTGCTTCATCCTAGCGTTGGCCTTCTCCATCTTGGGGAGTTACAGGAAGGAAAGGCAAACAGAGAATCTGGGTCAGCATGGCTCTGTGTGACATCTTGTGAGCATACACACGTTTCAGGGCTGGTCCAAAGCTCTTCTATGTACCTTCATTTAGCAAAAGCCAGTATTTACAGAGCAAGCTACACAATCAGAGCTTAAAACTGCCTTATCCCTGAGTTTCTGTAGAAGAAACAATCTAGTTTTCCATCCACACATGTAGGCCAGCACTCTGGACAAAGACTGTCCAGATGCCTCCACCCTCATGAAGCATGGCTGTTTCCACAGCACACTGGATTCAAGCCCAGCCACCCTGGGAGAGTGCAGTACGCACCAGCCTCTTAAGAACCCACCATGGCGCCTTTGCTCCTAGACTTTAGGGACTACTGCTTGGTGCCTTATGGTTACAGCTGGCAAGTAGAGAAGCAAAGGCCCCGAGGGTCTGGCCAAAGGCAGCTATCCCCCAGTGGTGTTCCTTCACCCAGTGTGGGGAGACTGCAGGGGGAGGCATGCACAGGCTGCAGGCAAGGGGTGGTCTTGACTTGATCTTGATCTCTACTGGATTACAGGCATGTATGGGTGAGCACTTCAGTACTGTGCGTTCGTAGTAGGCTGTGTGCACATGGACATATGTTCTTCACATGTCCCTAATTTCTGTTGTTTACCATCTCCCCAACTTACCTCCATCCAGTTTCCTGAACTATTCTAGGCACAGAAGTGAAACTGAGCAAAACTTTCACTGCCTGTGAAGCAGTTTAGTGGAAGAAGCTGAATGCTACTTTAAAATCTGGTCTAGGGCTCACACCTCAAAGCCTCAGTGGCTCTTTCCTCATTGTAACTGGTGGAAACATGGGATGTTGCATGCCAGTCAAAACACCATAATTAAGAGTTTTCAAAAACTTTTTTTAATTCTGACTTGTTTGCTGAAGCATTTCCAGGGTGGTGACCTTCACCCCACCGGTTTTCTCCCACCTGCTCTTCTTTCGAAAATTTATTTGTATTTTATGTAAGAGTGCTGTCTCTGCATGTATACCTGCAGGCCAGAAGAGGGCATGATATCCTACTATAGATGGTTGTGAGCCACTCATGGGGTTGCTGGGAATTGAACCCAGGTCCTCTGGAAGAGCAGCCCGCGCTCTTAACCGCTGAGCCGTGTCTCCAGCCCCCTCCTACCTGTTCTTTATACTGATCTGCATGTCGCCGCTCATCTTCAACCTGCATGAAGATTTCTTTCAGTTTCTTCTCTGTCCGACGGACTAGTTTGTTAGCGGCTGCTCGGTCCCTGTCAAAATGACCACAGCGGTTTGAAGTCTTGAAATTAATGTTCAATGGGGAAATATTTTTGAAGTTCTTTTTCTTTGGAAAATGATGCACATTGGAATGCCTTTTTAGACCTCCCGGAAGCCTGAAGTAGGGATTGCCTTTCAGTACAACACAGCATTTATTTGTTCCCATGCACACAGGTATTGAGTGTCCTGAATAGCATATATCACATACACCTATTAATCATAGTAAACAGACCTGTGGTCATCACTTAAAAAAGAAAAAGAAGCTGGGTGGTGGTGGCACATGCCTTTAATCCCAGCACTCGGGAAGCAGAGCCAGGTGGATCTCTGTGAGTTCGAGGCCAGCCTGGTCTACAGAGCGAGATCCAGGACAGGCACCAAAACTACACAGAGAAACCCTGTCTCGAAAAACCAAAAATGTTGGCAGCTGTTAGAGCTGATGAAAACACCACACCCCACACACCACGCAGAAGTGAAATAAATCACCACGGTTCCCTGGGACTGCTGCCCATTTAGAGGCGACTGACAGGGAGGGTCCCTGCAGATGGGAAAAGTTCCCTCCTACCTGGATCTGGTGGGGTCAGGTCAACAGGCAAGTTAGAACTTGTTAGTGAAAGCCTTAACCACATCTCACTGATTACACCTGCGCACACTCCTGCGCAGTGGAGTGCAAATGCAGTTCTGGGACTGCAGGTCGGGAGGGCGCTGGTCCTGCATTTCTGGGTCCCATGCTCCCCAACAAGGTGGCTCTGGGGGTGCTGTAGCTGCCTGCTCATTCTGTCCTGTGCAACGCTCAGTTTCACCACGCTTCTTTGGGTGTGGTGGGAACTGCGAGGAGGTGGGGGGGTGGGGATAGGGGAGGGAATAAATGCTTTTGTGCTACATTGCATTTCTAATCTGCTAGAGAATGAGCACCTCACGATGCAGGTGCTGGGAAGTCACAGGGCAATAGGATGGCTTCCAGCAGGGCCAGGCAGAGCCTCAGCCTCTGAGCACTTCTCTCACAGCTCACAGGACCTTCTACCTCCTGTGCAGGTCACATGTACTTGTGCTACCACATCCTCTGCATTGGCGCCCCTACGGTGAGGGACGTGCCCTGCATTGGCGCCCCTACGGTGAGGGGCGTGCCCTGCATTGGTGCCCCTACGGTGAGGGGCGTGCCCTGCATTGGTGCCCCTACGGTGAGGGATGTGCCCTGCATTGGTGCCCCTATTGTAAGGGGCACTTCTGTGTCTTGATGTGGCCTGGAGCCTGGTCGGTCTACAGCAGTCAAGGCAGGCAGTCTGAGGCCTACAAGAGCATCTTACTTGGCTTCTTGCTCGAGCTGCTCCTCCAGCTGCCCAATCTTGGCTTCCAGGGCCGAGATCGTAGCCTTGAACTTGGACTTGACAGCCCCTTCTAGCTCCTGCAGCTTGGCCTTCAGTTCCTTGTTTTGTCGCTCCAGCTGTTGACGGGCATTGTCACTCTTCTGGGCGGCGCTGCGTTCCGCTGCCAGCTCTGTGTTCAGTGTGTCCACCTAGAAGAGGAGAGACGGTTAGCTAACCTGTGTGGAAGCAAAGCGCCTCTCCCGGGGACAGACCCCACGCACCTGCAGAGTGGTCTTGCGGAAGCGGTCGTTGAGCAGCTCCATGTTGCTCTGCTCCTCCTCCAGCTCCTCCTCCAGCTGTGCGATCCGAGCCTCCAGGCGCCGCTTCTCATCCAGCAGGGCAGACCTAGGCATAAGGAAGGGCATCAGCAGAGACGCACAACCCGAGAACTGTGAGGTCGCTGGATGACCCGAGCATCACTCCTGATGATGTCTTTCCCCCATCTCTCCCTCATCCATGGCCAAGCCCCACCCTCACCCAGTTCTCTTCCCTGCCCACATCTGTCTTCCTGGTCCTGGCACTGCCCTCTGAACCAGTGTGGTGACTTCCCAGTGACCTCCCTGCTGCTACCTCTGCCTCCGGAATGCAGCCAGGATCTCAGATGAGACTGTGTAATCCTGGCACAAACTGTCATGATGTCCCAGCACTCCCGAGGAGAAAGCAGCTTAACTGGGCAAAAGAACTGATCACTAAAAATATCTATCAGAGCAAGGTTATAAGGAAGCTACTTGCCAAGCCAGTGAATCTGGAAGTGAGGCCTTGAAGTGCCAGGCCAGTGCAGTTCATGGATGTCTGTTGTGTGTGAGCCACTGGACTGGCACAGGTGTGTACACACATGTGTGTTGTGTGTGACAGGCAGTGCCCGAGTCTATCCAGACTTGTGGTCATCCTTTAGACCTGAACAGATGAGCAAGCCCACTTAACTCTTGAATGTCAGGTGACTGACCCCAGCCTTTGTGAGTGCACATGCTTGAGGGCAGAGAGGCATGGCTGGAGAGGGTAGGCCAAGTGCCAACGCTCCCTACACACCCATCGCTGCTGCGGGAGACTCACTTGCCAGAGGCGCTGTTGGCGATCTCATCAGCCAGTTCATCTCGCTCCTGCTCAGCATGTCTGCGGGCTCGCTCAGATGAGGCCAGCTCCTGCATGAATTTACCGAGTAAGACCCTGGTCATTATCTTTTCCCTCACTCTAGTCATGCTTCCACACACCGCAGTCTACAAGACAGGGCTGGCTAAGTGCCGAGGTGAGATGTGCTACCAGATCCCTAAAAGAAAACGCCGCCAAGGAAGTGTTTCACTGTCCCTTGTGTGGAGTGGCTGTACCCCAGTGTACACATAAAACCCAGCCTGTTCTTTACCATTATGGAGCACGAGCTTTAACCTTGAGCCCCATGGAAACCCTGGTCACACCAAATCACACCAAATCACAGCATGTTCTAAGCCTTGGAGCTACTGACCGTGGTATGCTGAACTAGAAAGCCACTAAGAAAGTAAGTGCCATGTACTTGGAAATGTAAGCCACACTTTTAAAGTAGTGGATTAAAGAAGCCATTAATGGAAATTAGAAAAATACAGAATTAAGTGACAGTGAAGTCACCCTGTATCAAAATCTGTGGGACAGACTAAAAGTAGAACTTCAGAGAGAAGTTTGTGTTAGACAAGAGTCTCCAAGCTCAGGAGTCATCCACTTAGTGTAGAGTGTGTGTTCTCAGCATGCTGGAGGCCCTGGCTTCACTCGTGGGCGCATGCGCGCACACCTCACAGAAAGGGAAAAGTAACCCACGGGAAATAGACACAAACAGAAGATAACAGAATAGAAAGCATGAAAGGACCGGAAGCTGGCGTGCAGGGTAAACCTGGGTTCTGCTCCACATGTGATCCGGTTTTCATTTTCTTTCTCACCCTACCACCTAAGGCGCTCCTTTTCTCTTCAGCCCTCCCTGACTGACAGTGTCTCCTCGCCCAGCTGCTGTACACCTGGACTGGTGTTTTCTCATAGGAACCGTTTTCACGCCAATATTTCGGGTTAACTATCTTTTGAGGAGATCTTGAAAATATATACAGAGATGTATATACTCAAGGGTGCCTTATTCCATGGGTAGAATTCTATTCTCCATGCTACTCATGATGGAGACCTTAAGAAATGGTGAATGAAAATTACTTGTTTTAAGATGTTCCCCTCCAGAATGAAGCCCATTTCTCTTACTATAACAGAACAGTACTTCTGTGTGAAACAGCAACCCTACTGGGGGCGCTAACTCAAAGCTCACGTTAAATAACGATCTCTCCTTTCTCATGGGGGGCAAATTCTAGAAGGCTGTGGACCAGTTCCTAATCAGGAGTGTACCTGAGCAAGCAACATTTGTGCTGAACTGCAACCACACCGTGAAGGTCACAAAATACACTTAATCTCAGAGTGATCCTAAGGACAAGCATTTGCTGAACATGTGGACGACGGAGAAAACACACCTCCTGCAACTGAAGGATTTCTGCCTCCAGACTCTTCAGTTTCTTTTCACTCTCCTTGGATTGAGCAAAAATCTCATCTCTGGACGCCCGAGCTTCTTCCAGTTCACGCTGGTAATCCTTCATCTGTGCCTGAGGTTAAATACCAAAGTCGTTCGAGAGAGGAGTTTTCATTCTCAGTACTCTTTCATCGTACAAAGTATACAGACGTTAGACAGCTACCACAAGATCCCAGCCTGACAGACACACCGTGTAAATACTGGAAAACCCTCAACAGGAGCGAACACGCTGCATGGTAGCATGTAAACACGGAATCTACGCCATGACCAAGTGGGTCACCTGCTGTGTGACAGACACAAATGCATTAATATAAAACCCATGTCACCTCGGCATTTGCAGAGGTCGAATCTGATCGAATCACCTTTTCCTTAGAAATATATTCCACATGTACTGAAGAGAAGGGGGTTTTAATTTGAAGACCATCAAGTAGAGAGGCCCAGTCTCAAAAGCTCTTGCTTAACCCGGAAGTGGAAAGTCCAGCCCAGATAATTCAACAAGACAAGAAAGACCCAACCAGGGAAGAAAGGAATAAACCTAGTGGGTTTATGGCATGACTTTCACCTAGGATACCTTCACTTTAGGATACTAAAAAAGCCATTACAGCTAGTAATTGACTTCATTAAGATTGATAGATACAGGCAAATACACAGAAGTTGCATTCAACAATAAGCATAAAATTAAGTATAGATAGCTAGGCACAAACTTAAAAGATGTGTAGAACACATATACCAAAGACTATAGAATGTCAGACAGAAATTAAAGATGATATACATAGCAAGAAGCAAGAAATTCATGTCCAGAGGAATTATATTAATGCGCAAATTAAGCTACTGCCAACCAATTAGAATTCAAGATTGCCTTTTTTGTTTGTTTGTTTTTGCTCAGTGATTTAAGCTAATCCTAAAATTCATACAGAATTGTAAGGAATCCAGCCCAAATAGCCAAAACCAATCTTGAAAATGAATGAACCTTGACCAGCTGTACTTCCCAATTTCAAAATGTGGTACAAGCTACAGTAATCACAAACAGTGAGGTAGGTGCACATACCAGGCCTACAGATCACAGGATAGGATTGAGAGCCCAGAAATAGATACAGGAGTGTGCCAAGATATCCAGTGGGGACAACACTCCACAGACGGGGTCAGGACATTGGATATGCCTAGCCAGAAGACTGGAGCTGTATCTGCACCTGACGCCACACAACAAAAACTCCTAGAAGACACCTAGGACTAACTCAACCTCCGAGCGGGTGGCTGTGTAGAGTAGACACGGGGAGAGAAAACTGGACTCCACTGAAAATTAAAAGCTTGTTTTTCTCTTTTGGAAACAGGGTCTCCAAGTTAACCAGGCTCGCCTCACACCTGCTGTGGAGCTGAGGCTTACCTTTAACTTCTGATTTTCCTGCCTCCACCTCCCAAGTGCTGGGATAGCAGGATGGCACCACCACAGCTAGGCTTCATGTCGTACTGAGCTCAAACGTGGAGCTTTGTGCATTCCAGAAAAACATTTTACCAACTGGGCTATACTATACCCTCGGCCCCAAATTAAAAATGCTTGTGCTACAGACAATATCCCCTGAATAGACAACGTTTTGAAATAATCTATCTCCTAAAACACTGCATCCAGGGCTGGCCAGGTGGCTCCGTGGGTGAGGGCACTTGTGTGTGAGCCTGCTGACCTGAGCTGAGTAACACTTGGGAAGGTGGAAGGTGAGAACTGGCTCCAGAGTCTCCCTCCGACTTCCACAGATGTGCTGTGCAGTGCCCACAGATGTGCTGTGCAGTGCCCCCTCCCATTATGCATACACAGAAAAAACTCAAAACCACATGATAAATCCTTGAAAAATTACAGCCAGAATATACAAAATTTCAGTGTTTCAACTAAATTGTTAAGACAGTGCAGCTGAAAAGATTCCCAGGCAGGATCAGAGGACATCATGTTTTTAAATGTAAAACATAATGTACAGTGTGCACATAAAAAGATGTTCAGCACCATTAGTCAGTACGAAGATGCAAATGGAAAGCACAGTGAGAGGGACTGCAGGGGTACCTGCTGTTACAGTGGTTGCCAAATAAACAGAAGATTCAAGTTTAGACCCACAGCACCCACAAAAGCTGACTGAGTGCCTGTAATTCCAGTGCAGGGGAGTAGAGACAGGAGGATTCCTGCAACCTGTTGCCGGCTAGTCCAGCTGAATCTCTGAGCTCCAGGTTCAGTGAGAGGTACTAAAGAACACCAAGGTGGAGTATGACTGAGGACGATGGTGACCTCTGGTCTCAGTACCCATGAGCACGTGCACACATTTGAAGCACACAAACCACAATGAAGAACCATTTCACACCTACTGAAATAGCTAGAACCAAATAATGCAGATTAGCAATGTTTGGAAAGGCTGTAGAGAGAACAAAATGCTTATATGTTGTTAGCAAAAGAGTGCAGCAGTCACCGTGAATAAAACTGCCAAAGTTAAACACAAAGGAAGGCTTGGTGGGACACACCTTTAATCCCAGCAGTTAGGAGGCAGAAGCAGGTGGGTCTCTGAGTTCAAGGCCAACCGAGACTACACAGTGAGACCCTGTCTCTAAAAGCAAACAGACATAAAACCAAAAGTTAAATACAGATATTGTATTATCTGGCACTCAGGTGAAAGAAAAGATCAGGAAACTGAAAACACATAGCCATACAAATGGATGGGTGTGGTGGTTTGAATGAGAATGGTCTCCAGAGGCTCATATATTTGAGTACTCAGTCCCTAGTTGGTGGAACTGTTTGGGAAGGATAAGTGGGTGTGGCCTTTGAGGCCTTTCAAAAGCCCACACCCATACCATTCCCAGTTAGCTCTTTCTCTGCCTTTGGTTATGGCTCCAGGGGGCACTCTCAGCTGCTGCTCCAGTACTGTGCCTGCCTGCAGCCATGCTCCCGACAAGATGGTCATGGGCTCTAACCCTCTGGAACTGTGAGCCCAAAATCAAATGCATTACTCTGTAAGTTATTTTGATCATTGTGTCTTAGCACAATAGAAAAATAACCAAGACTGTTCATATTAGTGAATTTCATGATAGCCAAAAAGTAGAAACTGCCCACTGCTTCTAGCTTTGAATGGATGAACAAAATGTGATTTGCATGTTTCATCTGTATATCCGTACAGTGGGATTATTCAGTAATAAAGCCACAAAGTGCTTATTCATGCTACAACACGGATAAGGCTTGAAAAGCATTACGTGAAAGAAGTAGCCACAAAAATCCATCTATTGTAGGATTTCATTTCTATGACATGGCCAATAAAGACACACCAAGTCAGTGTAGCACATTCACATTGGATGTGGCAGAGACGGGGAATGAGGAGATGGTAATGCCAGCTAATAGGTATGTGGCTTCTTTAGGAAAGGCTGTAATTAGCACTGCGTTCTATAACTCAGGATAAACACACACCTCAAAACCCCAAACCAAAGGAAATGAAACAGGTTCTATGGTATGTGAACACATCTCAATAAACAGCTGCCAATAAAAATTCTGTATTTTGGTTTTTCTTTTTTCCTTTTGGTAAAGAAAAATGGTTTTTGTAATTATCAAGCCAAAGTAAAAACATTTGTATTCAGCTTTAAAACATTTAAAATTTTAAAGCTGGGTGGTGGTGGCACACACCTTTAATTCCAGCACTTAAGAGGGAGATTTCTGTGAGTCTGAGCCCAGCCCAGTCTACAGAGCTTGTTCCAGGACAGCCAAGGCTGTTAAACAGTGAAATCCTATCTTGAAAGACTAAATTAAAAAAAAAAAATTGTGAGTGTTTTGCCTGTGGGTGTGCATGTGTACCACATATGCATGCAGTACCCGTGGAAGCCAGAAGAGGGCAACAGATCCCCTGGAGTTGGAGTATAGTTCATGTGAGCCACCATGTGAATGGGTGCTGGGAATCAAAGGTTGGTCCTGGGCAAGAGCAACAAGTGCTCTTATAACTCCAGGCCTCTCCTCAGCTTTAAAGAAAGTACACAAAAGCGAAGCCACTGCCCACAAAGCTGCTGTCCACAGACAGTCTCCCACAGAGGCGTTGACGTGATCTGTCTGCACGTGTTCCTGTGGCATCTCCTCTGTCAGGCAGCTTCCTGCTGCTCTTCCACACACAGCCCTCAGGCAGTGGCTGGTGGCTCATTTACATTTACAAAGGCTTTGGCTAAGGGAGTTGTTGAAGGCATGTTCAAGATGTAGAATCACAAAGTTAAAGGAAGGAGAATTTCCTCAAGTTTTGCTCCCAGTTCATACCCTTTCCTAGCAATGCCTATACCCAACCACAGAGGAGAGGTGCCACCCTGCACTGGCTTGGTATCATGAATAACTAGAGGTCCCCTTTTCTCACTGTGGCCATAAAACTGTCTTCTGGGCAGCAGAGTGATGATTGGAGCTGTCTGAAAAGGTTACATTCGCAGCCCTGTAGGAGGAAGGCCACACTACTTCCTTTTGGGGATATGGCTGGGTGGAGAATATTACTTGAGGGTGTTGAGGGGACACAGGACCAAATTCCAGCAAAGATGTTCCTCCTGCCCTCCCCCGCCCCCAGTTCTGTCTCAAAAGCAAATCCAGTACCCAGGGGACAGCAGCTCCGTGTGACAGCTGGGTGCTTACACTGTCTCCCAGCTTCAGTTTCATCGTGTGTGGAAACCACATGCTTGGTCCTAGAGAGGCCATGGGACCCTGTCAGCAGAGCTAAGCCCGCCACACCCACCTGAAGTTTGCGAAGCTGCTTGATCACTTCATCCCGGGCTTTGTTCGCGGCCTCGATCTGAGCCTCGAGGTCCTTCAGGTCTATCTCCATCTTCTTCTTTGACGCCACAGCAAGCGCCCTCTGTTTCCGCTCATCCTCCAGCTCTGCCTCGAGCTCCCGAACCTGAAGGACAGTGCTGGGTTACAAGGGGAGCTTGTCTTTCTGCAGAGGTCCCTGTCACCAAAGAGTTCCTATTGTATTACTAATGTGATATAGAAATGTAGGATATAGATGTGATAGGATGAGTCCGCTTTTAAAGAGCAATTTAATATAAATGCATTAAAAAATTCAGTACCAACCCTTTTCTTTCCCTCATAAACAACGCTTTAAGGGCAGGGGATGTAGCTCAGCAGCAGGGTGGTTGTCTAGTGTGTGCAAAGTCATGGGTTTGATCCCAGCCTTCTGGGGGTGGAGGTGGGGTGTGATTTAAAGAGGCCATGGAACCTGAGTGGTGGGAATCTGCAGTGCAGATCTGCTGGGCAGTTTCCTCCCTCTCCGTTACACCGGAGCACCCTGATGGCTTTCCTCTGATAGGCAGCCTAGTCTAAGCAGCAATGACACTAGAGAAAGACAGAATCAAACCCGGTGACAGCCAAGTCCTTCAGTAGTCAATGTTTTCTCCAGCTCCTGCTCCCCAGCGTGAACGGCAGGGCTGACTGCTGTCAGAACACACAGCCAGGCTCTGGAGAGCACGCCCCCGCAACCCACCTGCTTAAGCAGCAGCCGCTTCTTTTCCTCATTCTGCTCATCTCTGGTTTGCAGGTCTCTCTCAAACTGGGCCTTCATGGCCTGCATGTTGACCTCCAGGCGGAGCTTGGCATCCTCAGTGGCCTGGAGCTCATCCTCCAGTTCCTCCAGCTGGGTCCGCATCTCCTCCACCTGTTGCTCCAAGGCCCGCTTGGATTTCTCAAGCTCATGGACCTAAGGCACGGGGAGCATCGGAATTGGTGAGCGGAGGCTGCTAGGCTTCTGTTCGGAGTCGTGATTTCAGACTGCAGTTCTGACTGCTATGAATCACTCCACGTGAGTGACAGAGCTCTGAAGCTGCAGCACGGGTTGGCGGACCTGGGTGCTGGGGTACCCGTCTGCTGCGTGAAGCTACAGGAGCCTCAGGAGAGATCACTCACACTGGCAAGGCTCCCGAGCAAACTTGTGATGGAGGGGGTTAGTCTGAAAAGCAGGCATGGCCACAGGAGGCCGGACACTTCTCTCAGTGTCCTCCAGACGTGAGCCTTCTGACCTGGTACATACTGAGTCCCAGCTGGCCTGCCCAACCTCTTGAAGCAGACCTAAGTGCTGTCTGTCACACATTCCCTTTGGGGACCATGGTCATGTTAGCTCTCACAGGGCGAGCAGAGGAAGATTAGGAAATAGCATTTAGCATTTGGTAACCCAGTAGTCACAAAAACGACAAGGGTGTGTGAGTGTTGGTTACGGCAGAGACTATGGAAGCACTATCGCGCTTTCTCTTCACTTTTACCGGGTGGTATCTACCCTGGCTAGCCTCTCCTTGGCCATGGAGCTGGTATGCAGAGGGTCCAGTGGGACGAGGGTGGTCTTCCATCACCCACGGGGTGGTCAGAAGGTCCACAAACCCATGCAGACAACACCTGCTCTTTACACGCACACTTTTCAAAGTGCACGTGCTGATGGCATGAGGAGCCTAAAAGGCTCCCTTTTCCAGAATAAGAAGGGAAGCTGGGAGAAGAGCCAGGCTGGGACTTCATCTCTGAATTGCAGGCCCAGATTCACTCTGGGAGGGCGCAGGGCAAGGAACAAGCATGGGGAACTCCTGGGGAAGGCACACATGGGGGAATACACAGAAATATCTAGACTGTTAAGTCCCAACAGCTGCAGACACTTGAAGGCAAGCACTCAGGCCGCACAGGGAAGGCCAGCGCGAGTGGGGAAATGGGCTTCAGCTCCCACGAACCTGTCTCCCAGGGAACCTGGGAACATTCGGGTTTGAGAACCACTGGTGATGCAGATGTGAAACCCTCTTGTTGAGAGATGTCTCTGCCAGGATGGCTTGGGGCAGGGAGGGCCGGGGCAAGGATAAACATCTGGCCACCTGCTAGGGTTGCTGCAAGAATTCCACATCTGGGGGGCCAGGAAGATGGCCTCAGCAGTAAAGAGCACTGACTGCTCTTCCGGAGGGCCTGGGTTCAATTCGCAGCCCACAGGGCAGCTCACAACCACCTGTAATTCTAGTCCCAAGGGATCCAGTGCCCTCTTCTGCCCTCAAGGACATCAGGCATGAATTCAGCTTGCACAGAGGCTGCAGACAATATACTCATACATAAAAGAAATAGATTAAAAAAAAAAAAAAGAATTCCACATGTGACTTGGCCCAGCTGACTGGACACAGATCGGCCCTATCTGCCTGCAGGACAAGGCTCAAGTCGGCTTTGCTGTGGGTCAGCGTCCCCAGGTCCTTTCTGTCGTGCAGCTACGGGCAACTTACATTCTTCCCCACATCATCTTTGGAACTCATCAGGTCTTCCATGTCTGCTCGGAGCTGCTTATTTTGCCTCTCGAACTCCTCCTTGGCCTCCAAGGCTTCTTCCAGGGCCCGCGCCAAGGAGAGAGCTTTGGTTTCTTTCTCCCTGGCCTCAGCTTCAGCCCGGTCCCGCTCTTCTGCATAGCGAGCAGAGATGCCCTTCTCTTCTGCCAACAGCTGCGTGAGAGCAGACGGGCACAGTGAAAACACCACTCACTAATGGCACAGGCTTGCTCACCCTAAGAATACCACCACAGGCTGACCATCCCTAGGGATTTTCAAAGCTTTCTGAGTGCCAACAATGCCCCAGAGGAAAATTCCACACCTGCCTTCATGTAATGGATAGGCCGTAAGTATGGGCTTGTGTGAAACATAAATGAACTGGCACTTGGGTGCTGTGCACAGTGCATCATTATACAGACACATTCGCAGACAGTACACTCCCAAGCCTGACACAGTGCTCATGCCAAGAACTCCGCATGGTGGGTCTTCACCTGCGCAGGATGATGCACAGGCCTTCTCCTACTTCCTCTTTTATGCTTTCTGAACACTGTATTACTTTTAAGTGAGAAAAGGGTGTCTTAAACCAAAACCAAAGCACAAGCTTGGTCAGGATGTGGGGTCTCGGGGGCCTGGGACACGGGTGCAGCCCTCACCTGATCGAACTTCTTCTGTTTCTTCTCCAAGTTGGAGACGATCTGGCGCTGGTGGTCCAGGTCCACCGTCAGGTCATCCAGTTCCTGCTGCAGCCGGTTCTTAGTTTTCTCCAGCTTGTCATACGCTAGGACCTTCTCCTCCAGCCGCTGGCTCAGTGCCTCCACGTCCTTAAGCAGCTTCTTTTTGGCTTCTTCCAGACTCTCAATTGTCCCCAGGTCATCGTCCACTTTCTTCTTGGTGTCAGCCAACTAGGTTTTGGGTGAGGAAAAAAGGGTCTGAATAAGAACTCATCTGACTTTTGCATTTCAAGAATAAAAACACGTTCTTTCAATATAATGAGCCAACACTGACAAGGAATCCTGAGAAAGGGGCCTTAGCTAAGCTGTCGAATGGCAGCTGGACTGAAACCTCACAGAAGCCACGATTCTGTCTTTAAAGGCTGCAATGTTAGAAAGAGGACGTCAGCGTTTGGCTGCGTCAAAGAAAAGCCATGCAGTGAGCTTAATTAGTGCAGCCTAATTAACTGCCCCAAATGCAGTGGCGGAGTCCCACACGGCCGGCCAGCCGCTGTTCACAGCACATCTAGGGCACACTGCTCCCCGAAAAAACCCACGCACCTGGGACTGCAGGGCCAACACCTGCTTTTCCAGGTTCTTCCTGGCCTCCTCCTCCTCCTCCTGCTGTTCCTGAAGGCTGTTCTTCTCCTCCTCCAGCTGCCGGATCCGACTGCTCAGGTTTAGTTTCTGGCGAGTCTCTTCCTGCAGGAGCTCCTGTGTGTTTAAGAGTTAGTGTAGGCTACCCCATCATCAAACCTGGGCTCGAGCCCCTCCAGAAAAACAAAAGACCAAACAAAGATAACTCGCTCTTGACAATTACGTCATGAAGAAGAAAGTACCTCTGTGGACAAGAAATACCTAGTGACACCAATGAACACCCAAGACAGTTCTGTAACCATCTGCAATGCAAACCGCACCCTAAACCTATTCTTGCCCGGGCCCAAGTGACACCACTCTGCCCCCCACATGCCCTGAGCTGCAGCCCCTCCAATCTCCTCCCTTGTACTCCCCTGCCTCAGTCCCAGCATCTGGCAGGCATTCCGATCCACGATCAGTCTCAGCCACCCCATTAATCATCTTTCCTTTCTATTTTTAGCTTGATTGCTCCCCCAAAATACAAATGCAAGCATGTCTTTGTTGCTTTTGGACTGGAGCATTTTTACAGCTTGTGTCCCAGGGCTGTTGCCTCCTTTGGTCTCACTGACGAGGCTGTGCCGGTGTCTGCACTACCGGGTGCTGAACTTGTCCCTCACAGCTCAGTTATTCTGCTCTCTATCCAAGACTTTTACCCCCATATCCTGAGCCCCTCACCCACACCCCAGAAACAATGCTTGTCTCATCGGCTGCTCCCTCACAGAAATGTGTTCAGCAGACGTTCTGGGCACAGAGGTAACGCTCTGACAGAACTTCCTGTCAGTCGGCCCAAAGCCCTCTGTTTCGGAGTCTAGCACACACCCACTCCCTCCCTCGCTCCCCCACAATACCTGTGTGTCCTGCAGTTGAGACTCGAGACCGGCTGCATCCTTAGCAAATTTAATACCTTTCTTCTCAGCTTCTTCCAGAAGGGTTGAGACATTATCCAGCTCATTCTGCAAGGAGGTAAGGATGAAATTCAGTTCCCCAGTGAGAAAAGGATCTCCCACCACAGCTCCTAGGGACCAGAGCAGTGCATGCGTATGCACGTGTGTGGTGCTTCTGTGTGTGTGAGCATGTGTGAGAACTTTAACTAGCACACTCAAGGCCTGCCTCCCACCTGGAGTAGTGCTAACACCTGCTCTCAGCCCCCTCACCACAGTCTCCCACTGAAAGGGCAGAGGCGTCTTGACGTCATGACCATGTCTGGCTTCACTTTCCCCATGAGCAGACAAAAACGAAACCACAGCTGTTGGAAGTCACTGCCGTGGCTGTGTGAAGGGCCACTGTGGGCCACTGTGGGCTAGCAGGTGTTTTCTTTTGTGTTACTCGACATTAGGGCACACAGAATTTACATTCTTACAGAACTTGAAATTTTAGTTTAGGGACGCAAAAGGAAATAAGCATACTAGTAATCAGCCAAAAATTCTCCCAGCTTTTAAAATTAGGACGAATATACAGCTGTTGATGGCCAGACTCTAGGAACAATGTGATGTTTCCTTTTCCTCCTCAGTGAAGAATGTCTCCAAAAGGGGCCAGAGAGATGGCTCAGAGGGTAAGAGTTGGCTGCTTTTCTGGAAGATCTGGGTTCAGTTCCCAGGGACCCCAATGCCGCCTTCTGGTCTTGGTGGGCATCAGACACACAGTGGTACACAGACATACATGTGGACAACAAAACACTCATAAAATTAAAAAAAAAAAAGATAGCTTAAAATATTTTCAAAAAAGAGAAAAAAAAGTCCCTATGGTCTAAGATGCCTTTTATTTTATTCTATTCAATTTTTGTGAGTGCTGTGGATACAGTTTGGAGGGACTCAGAAGAGACAGCAGGCCACCCTTTGTCCTCATTTGTCCTCTGCTTGTGCTGTCACAGAGGAAGTATATGGAGGACACACCTGCACACCTAACAAGACAACCATGCTTCTATTTTCGCTCGTCCAGGAACGTCCTTCAGAGAACTCATCTTTCACTGCTCTTGGGTACAGCGTGCTGAGGAAGACCTCTGAAAGCTTCTATGACCTTCAGCTTTCTTGCCTAGCATGTGGAGCTGGTGTGAAGAAGCCTAGTGCTTCCCAGGAAACCACAATGTCGCTCACCTCACCTCCAAGCCATGCAGCTCAGAATACTGTTTCTAACATCTCCCTTTCAGGAAAACCTTCAGAGATCTGTGAGACACCCCCCCCCCCCCAGGCATGCACAGGTATTTTGTACACAGCAGGCCAGAGGCTGCTCTCCCTAAAAGGCCTGCTTGTGACATCCCTGGCTAGGATGCAGAAACCTGGGTTTCAGGTGGGGTCCTACAACTCCCTAAAAGATAAGCATGGCGCACTGTGCTTAGACTATCTGGGCAGACAGTGTGGCCTGTGCTGAGTACCCACAGTCCTTCCAGGCACAGCACCCACATGAACCATCACTTGCTGAGTGTCTGATGGGATTCCTGAAGGGTGACACTTGACACACTGTCACCACCCTGCTGGAGGAACTGAGTGCATGCTGGGGACTGGGCTGGAGGTTCCCCAGATGCACGCAGCTGGCCACCACAGGGTCCGTTAGCTCCAGCTTCCTCCCTGCCCGGTGTTCCCAGACTGGAGCAAACCACTGAACCGCTGGGAGACCCTGAGCCTTTGCAACAACCAACTTCTGTATTTTTTTCGGTGCAGCAGCAGCATAAACATCTCGTCCAACCAAAGATTCATTCGTACGCCGCTCTAATGGCTACACCGACGGCCGTTATTAGACACTGACAGTATCTCTGATCCAGTGCTTTTACACACACATCTCTACAGTATCTCTGATCCAGTGCTCTTACACACACATCTCTACAGTGAGCAGCTTTAAAGTGAACCTGTGTGTAGCTTTCTCTCTAGGATAAACAAGAAAGACACCGATTTTGGGGGGTCCAAGAGTATTCAGTTTTATGGTTTATACTACACAACTATCAAACCACGAAAAAGAAGCTGTACCAACTTATCCTTTAACCTCGTGTGTAAAGCTGGTCTCTCTGGTGCTCTAGTTGACTAGACTAACAGAGGAGATGAAATTGTGCTTAAAAACACCCAACTACAGCCACAATTCACAGCAGCACTAGGCAGGTCCAAACAACTCACATGTCTTATTCTTTAAAGTAAGGATTATTTATCTTCATCAAACACACACTCAAGAGCTACCATATTAACTGTATGATGCTTTCTAGGTACCTAGCAGAACATTCCAGAACCAGCTTACCTGTAGCTTGTTTGCTTTCTCGGCCAGCTCTACCCTGAGCCTGTCACCTTCTGAGACCTTGGCGTGGAGCTCCTGGACCTGGGCATCCAGTTTTTTCCTCTTGTGCTCTGACTCGGCCTTGACCTGCTGGAGTACCTTCACCTCACACGCCAGCTCCTTGTTGTCCGTCTCCAGGCCCTGCTTGTTCTTTTCCAAATTGGCTTTGAACTAGGAGAAGAGAGGAAGAATTCTTGAGCTTTGGTCTTTCAGCACTCCATAAAAATCACTCTTTTGTGTCTGCAGAGTTCTGCGGGGCACACAGTGAGCCTACAATCACCATGTGCCGGAGGAATGCATGGAGACACCCATCCTGAGTAGCCAGGGTTCTGGATGGGCGACACCTCCTGCGTTGTTGGGGCACTGACTGTGGACTGTGAGGTACTCATCGTACTGTGTAATTCTTCTTGTCCATATAGGGCAGAAAGAATCAACTATGTGCAGTGAGTAACAAGTTGTTCGTTAAAACATTTTTCCAAACTTACTAACCTGAGTTTGGAGCAGGGTTGGGTCTCTCTGCGCATGGCTGAGGGTGGAGATGACACTACCCGGGGCTCTGTGGCCACAGCACGTGCCTTTACTCTGCCTCCTTTCCACCCTAGCTGGGTGACCCTAGCTTATGCTGCTGAGCCTCACTTTTCCTTTCCTTTAAATGACAACGGCAGGTTCCCCCACCGTGCTGAAGCCAGACTCTCAGCAGAGAGAGACTGGCCTCACTTGAACGCCAACACCCTCCCCCTGTACAGTGACGGGCGGCCTGTAGCTGAGCAGAAGGGAGAAACAGAGGAAGGCAGCAAGCAGGAGGAAGAATGAGGATGGCCGCCCACCCTGGAGCAGGGGATGAGGCCGAGGTGAGCACAGAACAGGGGCTAACGTGGTACAGTGGCCGAGGTGAGCACAGAACAGGGGCTAACGTGGTACAGAGGCCGAGGTGAGCACAGGAGAACAGGGGCTAACGTGGTACGGCGGCCGAGGTGAGCACAGGAGAACAGGGGCTAACGTGGCTACCGGCCTCAGCTGAGAGGCCAGCAGTGCTCTACAACGGCTGGGAGCTAGCCTGTGTGATTACATCAACAGCCAACTAGGTCTGTCGGGACACGGACACACACACACACACACACACACACACACACACACACACACGACACGGCTCACTGGGACACAACAAGCCAGGGTCCTCACCCTCTTCGCCTGTTCCAGCTGCTCAGAGAGCTCCTCCAGCGCCGTGGCGTGCCTCTGTCTCATGTCCTGGATCTGAGCTTCGTGGTTCTTCGTCTCGTCCTCGAGAGCCTTTTTCAGCTCCGCTACTTCCTGCTCACGTTTGGTGCTAGGGACACATTTTTAAAGCTTGAAGATCAAAAATGGCTAAGCGGTTACATTAAAACACATTTTACTCGTGGTTTGGGCTTAGTGTAAACCTACGGCAAGTCCTCTGACAAACACCAGACATGCTATTTCCAGTAAGTGGGCACGTCCATTACCGTGGCATCAGAAATCCTTCTAGAAACAGTACGACCTGCCCTACATGCTGACTTACAACCGTTATTCACTGTGATTTCCACAAGGGGCGTCAAGTCCTTTGTGCAGTCTGGCCTCACTTGTCGGTCAGGAACTATAAACACGTGATGCCGAGCTGCCTGCCTCAGTTCAGCCAACCCTCTGAAGTACCTAAGTACCAAGAGGCTTCTAGCAGCTAAGGTTAGGAAGGTGAACTAGGACCCTGCACCACACCGTAAGCAAGCCCCTTCCTTCCTTCCTTCCTTCCTTCCTTCCTTCCTTCCTTCCTTCCTTCCTTCCTTCCTTCCTTCCTTCCTCTTTCTCATTATCTTCGTGAAGCAGCAATAAGTAACTAATGTCTGTCCTTCAGCTGCAGCTGGGAGAGGTAGGACCAGCTCTCCTGCCTGCTACAGGTGGACGGCGGGGGTAGAGGGAGCATCTCCCAAGCCCATGCTGCTGTGTGACAGATGAGGCGTGGGGCCAGCTCTCCTGCCTGCTACAGGTGGACGGCGGGGGTAGAGGGAGCATCTCCCAAGCCCATGCTGCTGTGTGACAGATGAGGCGAGCTCTGCCATGCCCACGCCCTCAGGGCCGGCTCACTCATTTAATGTTTTTCAGAGAAGTCATTTTCTAAATCTGCCAACCTGAGCATCATGTTTAAGTGCACAGCTTAGACCCTGAAACCAGGAGCTGCGATACAGCTCTGTGGTAGGGCTCTTGCCTGTCACGTGGGAGGCCCTCGGACTGCCCACCTCTCTGCGCACTGAAACCAGTAAGGTGAACCCGCTCTTGCCAACACGCACATTAGCATGTCTTGATTGTCATAAGCCTACAGCCACCTGAAGGGCATCTCGGGAAGACTGTTCGCTTTCAGATGCATAACCCATGTCGACTGACTCCCAATGACACGTTCCCCTTCCTGTTCTCACCAGTGGAACAGCTGAGACCAGAGGGCAGAGGTCACTGCCAAGAAAGGGCCGCTGTAGCTACCAGCTCTGTGGTTAAATATAATCTAAACAGAAGAGTCACTGAAGCCCAATTCAGCCAAGTCCTGTTGGCTCAGATAGTTGGTCTGGCCTATTCTCCGCCAGCTCTCCACCAAGATTACTTCAGCCTACCTGGTGGCCAGGGTCCTGCTTATCAGACTTCCAGTAACCTGGCTACCAGTTCATCCACTTTTCAGTTTGATCCTGGTCTCTACTGGACCCCAAAGGCACAGAACTCTAGTTCTTGCCTCTCTCCAGACCCAACAACCCCACTCCCTATAGAGTTTCGGCACGGAAGAGAATCCCATGACCACAATACACGGTCAGGGAAAACCAGCGGCCGAGGCAGGGGTGAGCGGGCACTCTAACAGGCCTCAGTGAGAGCACAGCACACACCCGGGCTGCAGGACAGCCAAAGCTCTGCCTAGTGTGTACCACAACTGAGCACACGCTTGGTTTTGGTAAGTGTGCACACATCATTTCAAGTTTTTTGATACAGAATTTCTCTCTAGTCCAGGCTAGCTTCAAACTCGTGGCGGGCACCTCTCCTGCCTCAGTCACCCAGGCACTTGGAATTATAGGTGTGAACTATTCTCAGTATAGTTTGATCTTTTCAAGAGATGAACAGGAGAAATGGTCAGAGTTGTGTCAAAAGCCCACCTAAGGGGCCAGAAACCGACTCTGCGGTTAAGAGTGTATACTGCTCTTGCCGATGTCCTGAGTTCGGTTCCCAGCACCTCCACCACGTGGCTCACAACTGCCTGTAAGTTCCGTTCCAGGACTCTAAGCTTATGGCTCTTCAGGCATCCTCACATCTGCACACATGGGCACATACCTCAACCCTTGTTAAAAAATCAAAGTAAAAAAGGCCTTTTGAGAGTGGGTACTTCTGCAAATTTAGTTATACTTTTACAAAGCAGAACCTTTGGAAAGCAGGCCAGAACTTAAACTGCTAATGCACATTCATGGCCCAAATCCTGGGCGATGTGCTGGGCTGGCCGCGAGTGTCTTTACCGAGTGCCCCCCAAGCCTAGGTCTGACCTCGGTCTCACTGTTTCCCACAGCCAACCTGCTATCTAGACACTGTGACGTGTCATTCTCCCCAGAGTTCCTGGTCTATGAGAAGATCCAGACGTCACATCCTGACCCTTCTGGGAAGGGGGAGAACACTGGTTTTCAGCACACTAATCCTCCCTTCTGGTGCTCGGTTCCATTCCTACGTCTCCTGATTTCTGTATTCAGAAACGATCCCTCGTCTTCACTTTATCCAATATTGCAGCCTCTCACCGGGGCAATGTGGCTCCTCCATCACCACATCCTGGAACCACTGGCAGGCGTGCATACCAGGCTGACTCACTAGTCTAGGCAGTGTGGGTTCCCTTCTGCCTGGATTCAAGGTACCCGGAAGGAGCAGGGGTAAACAAGAGGCAGAGACAAGGTGGACCGTGTCCCAGTGCCTCACGATGACATCTACATGCCAGTGGCCCTGCCTATCTGAGGTGTGACTGTCTACGGGCTGGTAACTATAGGCTCCTACCTGGGAACCTTCTCAGGCTGTGTCCATCTGTGTACGTGGGTATAGCCCCTGCCTGGCTCCTGCTGGGGGAGGAGACACTGTCTAGTGCATACCCATGCCTGAGACCTGGACTACTCTCCTTTCTTCTGTAGTGATGGGGACTGAGCTCAGGGCCTCTGCTTGCTCAGCAAGCACTCTTCCTCTGGGCTGCCTCTCCAGGCTTTTTGTCTGTACCCTCTCCTCCTCATCTGCCTGACTTCCACTGTACATGGCAACTGTAGCGCCTGCAGGTGCCAGGCCACTCCATGGCGTCTATGCTATCCCGCCTTTCCCTCTGGTCCCGTCTCTTGTCCTCTGTACATCTCTCTGCAACTCTTCTGGATATGGCTACCCCGCCCTTCTGACCGCAGCTCTGACCACATCTCACATCTCTCAATGTGCTCTTTGGTTGGTCACAACCACAGCTGCTTCCTCACCCATTTCCCCATCATCCTCCCAAGGCGAAGCAGGCCATCAGAATGGCATCTTGAAGCCGCTATTCAAGGCACAGCAGCCCTCACACTCACCGCAGTTCCTGCTGAGCTGCCGTGGTGTCCAGAGTGTCCTCCAGCTCTGTCTTCAGGGCCTCCAGCTCCTCACTTAAGTCCCGTTTTTGCTTCTCAGCCTTGTTCCTCGAGGCCTTTTCGGACTCAAAGTCTTCCTGGAGCTCAGCGATTTGGGCCTGCAGCTCCCGTACGACTTTAAGTGCGTTGTTCTTATGCAGCGTCTCATCGTCCCCTCTGTCAAAGATCCAGGTACAAAGGCACTCAGGTGGCGCGTGGGTGGGCTGTCTCCTCCCACATCACCAATGCTAGTGACAGCACCCCTCCGAGGGCCTGCTGGCTGCACTAGGTTCCCAGGTAAATGACCGTAGAAGGTCCCGAACCAGCAGTGGGAGTCAGTGAGAGATGTGTTTCCCTACTTTAAAATGTCCTCAGAAGTGAGATGATATGGTCGGAACCCTGCTGGAGGGGGGCTGTCCCACCAGGCGGAGCACACCTGTGGTCCAGGCCTGCAACCTTCACACCTCTAGTTCCCCTTTCTTTGGCACATCTTCGTACTTACATGCATGGTGTAAGTGCTGGCAGAGCTTTCTGATGGGGAACAGTATTTAATTCTAGAGTCTCCCAAGTGAGCAGGCCCATTTCCAGGTCAGAAAGTTTTGGCCGGACTCACAGTGACAAGGCCCAGAAAATTTTAATAAGATGTTCTCCTCTTTTTTTTCAAATTTGAGACATGGTCTCATGGAACCCAGGATGGCTGTGAACTTTTGATCCTCCTGCCTCTACCACCTGGGATTACAGGCATGCACCTTTACACTTAGTGCTGGGATCAGACTTGGGGCTCTGTGCATGGCAGGCAAGTACTCTACCAGCTGAGTTACATCTCCAGCCCCATTACAAGTTATTCTTAATTAAAACATGTTATAAATTAAGCTCCAAGACCATGTAGCCAAGTAGTTAACGCTTTAAAAAATGAGATACTAGACAGAAATAAATATTTGAAATGGTTTCAATATTCCAAATGGCTTTGGACTAAATATCAGATCATGGAACAAGAGAGGGAATATTTCTGAAATGTTATTTCCTCCAATGTTCCAAAACACAGAGACTAATCTGTAATGTACAGAAAAGAAAACGTCTGGTGTGGTAAAGGAGCTTGCTGTCTGGTGTGACCCTTCCAGGATTTTGAGATGTGACAACTATTTATGAGTCTAAATATTGACAGTGGTTTATGAGACCTTGCTGCCCTGCTATAAATTATGTACTGCTGGGCTGGGTTTTTCATGAACTTATGTTATAACCGACATTAAAGAAACCACATCTTGTTCCCTGGGGCTCTCCGAGATGCAGGAACGCAGGCCTGCCCATCCAGCTGTCCCCCCAGAGTGTGCTGGCCCTGCAGACCTGGCCAGCGCTCCCTGAAGCTCCTCTTCCTTCTTGGCCAGCTGGATTTTGAGCTCATCGACCTGCGCTTGCAGCTCGGCAATCTGGTCCTGCAGGTCGGTGCTCTCCCCGTCCAGCTTCCGTTTGATCTTTTCCAGCTCCTGCCGCGTTTTCTCCTCCTTCTTCAAGCGTTCTGCAAGGCAGGAGAGAGCAGCCCTCACCACGCTGCAGAGCGCACACACGGAGCGGATGTGGTCACCGCCTTGCTAACCCCGAGTCAAGTGCTTGGTCACCTGAGACCTACCGAGATGGCTGGAGGTGAGATCAATGAGTATGTGGATAGAATTTAAAGAGAAATTGGGTGGTGTCTAAAGATCTCCCTTTTGGGGGAAGTGAGTCTACATTGCTAAGAGCCAAGAGGATCTGGAAAGGCCACTAACGGGAGGGCTACACCAGTCACTGCCTAGCCCTAGTCCCCTGGTCCTAGAAGCCCTGGTGAGACAGAGGAGTGGGCAGAGGCCACGTGTCTCCCCAGCCTCTCTGCTACAGTCCCTTAATAAAGGCTGCCGACCAATTCTGTTCCCATTGTTTGCTCCAGCAGTGTGACCTGTGAGTCCTGAATTCTTTAGCAGGAGCCCTCTGCTAAGAGCACACCACAGGATGATTGGATGGACACGTCTGTGTCATGGGCACCTCTTTAGCAGAGGACCCAAAGGGCAGCAGAGAAGTTTATACTGACATTCTCTTTTATCTATACCAACCAACCAACCAACTAACCAACTAAACAAACAAAAAACCCAAATCACCACCACCAAAAAAACCAAAACCACCAAAAATCCTCTCCAACCCTGAAGTATTTAAAACAAACAAACAAAACACAACCCCATTTTTTTTCCCCATTGAAAAAGTATGTATTAAGAAAGCTAGTGGCAGGCCAGGTGTGGTGGTGCACACCTTTAATCCCAGCACTTGGGAGGCAGAGACAGGTCTGTGAGTTCGAGGCCAGCCTGGTCTACAGAGCGAGATCCAGGAAAGGTGCAAAGCTACACAGAGAAACCCTGTCTGGAAAAGGAAAACAAAGCTAGTGGGCACAGCCCTGAGGGGCCTGAACAGACAGCGCTCACTAGCTGCGGGACCAAGGACAGGCTTATGTGCCCTTCACTGCTTCTGCAGCCATCTCATCCTGACATCATTTCTGCCAGAGCTGCTGACACTGCTCCTCTCCAGGGTCTCATCTGGCCAGTCCCTTTGTGAGGTGTCACCTGGGTACTTCCGTGCAGTGTTTGATCAAATGTCCGGAATGCCTGCGGCCTACAGAATCAATTCCACCCCAACCAAGTTCACCAAAGGCAAGTTTAAAAAGAAGGAAACCATCCTGATTCGATTCCGTCGGACACTAAGCGACATGACCAGAAAGATCTATGGTAACAGTGATGTCCTCGTCACAAGCAGTCACCATGCCTGCTTCCCGCAACTGTCCTGACCCCAGCGCAACCCCAGCACCCCCGAGTCCCTGTCCCGAGTGCCTCTGGCTGACACCAACCTTCTAAATCCGAGATCATCACTTCTTGCTTGTTTCTGACTTTAGCCAAGTTTTTTGCCTTTTCTTCCTCCTCAGCCAGCTGAGAGGAGCACTCAGCAATACGATCTTCCATGAGTTTCTTTTCCTAAGTAGAAAAACAACCTATTTCAGAAAAGTCGTGCAAAATTGCACCCTGAGTTTGGGGTTACTGTGATGTGAGAAAAAGTGGGTAACTGGGCCCTGCTGCTCCAGTGGGCTGTATCAGGGTAGCCAGGCGCTCTCCTGGTGCCTGCCTGGTGCTCAGAGCCCGAGTACCAGGTGATACAAGTGGCGTAAATGAACAGACTGGAAAAGGTTGTAAGGACATTTGACTGTCTTCAGAACTCCAGACAGGAAGCCTTACAGAGGAAGTAAATGCAACTAAAATTCTCCAGCACTTTCTGGCCCCCTCCTTTTCAGTTTGAAGCCACAGTTGGTGAGTATGCCAAGCTCTCTTCTGGATTCTACCGCAGCACCCTATGGAAATGGTCTTACTTTGATAAATTTGGAATTCTGGTCCTCAAGAAGCAGAACCTCCTCTTCCATCTTCTTGATTTTGGCCTCTGCCGTCACCTTCTCCAGCTGCAGCTTCTGCCGAGCCCCCTCCTCCTCATCCAGTTGTTCTTCTAGGTCCTGGTGAAGAAAAGCCTACGTCAATCTTCCCAGCTCCTCAGCCAGACTCAGCCGCACGGCAAGAGCACACAGGAGGAGCGACGCGCTCATGTGTGTTCGGTGGGATTTGAAAGAATGAGGCAGACATTTGTGCCTTCACAAGTGAGAACACAAACTGGGTCAATCCTTCGGAAGCCGACATGGCAAGCTCTGGAAACATGCCTCCAAATACAACTGTAGGAAACTGTCAGGGTGATCTGGATAAACAACCACACTATGAGCTGGGGGCAGAGACAGTGGCTGTAACTCCAGCACTCAGCAGGCTGAGAAAAAGGAGATTGTGAATTGCAGGCCAGCAACACCAAGCCAAACACAGTGCCGTTTCTAATGCCAGGAAAACTATGGGAAAAGGCTTTACAGTTATACTTTGGTAGATCTGTGGGTTGGTGTAACACACAGCAATTAAAACTCATGTTGTACAGTGATATGGGAAATATAAATGAGACAATTGCACAGCACCACTCACTCGTCTAGTGAAACTGAAGGAACTCTAAGTGCTTACACATTTTTACTCTAATGTTCTTATCTTTATCCACACCCTATGTTGTTGTATATGATAATAAACATGTATCAGTGGACATGGTTGTGCATAGTAACCCAAGAATAACTTTGCTTAAAGGTTTTACTTATGGTTAATTTCAGAATAAATCTTGTGGGGTGTAATGATACCCTCTCTCAGAAAAGCTCCAAGCACATTTCCAAGAGCACAGAGCAGCATAATGTACCTCTATGCCACCTGAAGTGTAACAGAAATCAACTCATGACCCATCTCCTTCATGGGGACCTCCACCTCCTTCCTTTGGCTTATTCTAAAACAAATCTCAAGCATGCTATTTCATCCAAAAAGCCTTCAGGCTACATCTTTAAAAAAAAAGATAAAGGCTCTTTAACAAATCCATTTTCGGTATTAAAATCTATATAAATCCCACAGGCGGTGACTGACAGACAGCCTTTTAAGCCTCCTCCATCTCTAGGTTGCTGTTCTATCTTTCCCCCGCTCTCCAGCTATCAGCCCCCGGCTCCCTACTGCCTGGGTTTTGTTAACTCCATCCTGCACCACACACTCACAAGGAGGAAATCCAGGCAACACAGCGGTGTGTTCAGTACCTTTTCAATGAGTAAACAATTGTGCACACTGTTTCACATAGTTCAAGAAGAGCGAGGGGAGGGAGAGGGATGGGGAGAGGGCCTCAAGTGCTTTGGTATGTTCTAGGTCTTCTACGGTAATCCTGTTAATGCTAAAACCAAGAAACTCATCTTCAAAACTCAATATAAAGACAGTTCTGGTTTAAAAGGGCATCAGAAATCGCCCAAAGTCTCAGAGGCAGAGAAAAACAAAACCAAACAAACAGTTCAAGGGGTCAAAATGGGGGTCTTGGGGCCATGCAGTCAATTTGGAATCTCTGACACCCCACAAGAGAGAAAAACAAAGAACAAAAAAGTTCGATAGCTCATAATTTCATAATGCCATAAATAATTTTAGACTGCACTGGAATGAATGTCCAGGTAAGTTAAAACACGGATGTAGAAGCCTGTGTTTACTTAGGAGAACATGAACCTTACATCATGAAAAAACTGCTGTGCTTTAAATAAACATGAGCCTTTGGATAAAGAAATGCAAGCATTTCTTAGGAAGTGGTTAAAATTAGTGTAAAATTTAGTGCAAAAACCCAGAGCGATCAGCAGGGCGAGGGGCAGTAAGACGGGTCAGCGGGGAAAGGAGCCTCTGCCAAGCCTGCGGACTCCTGGACCCACACGGGGAGGGGAAGGCTCAGCTCCTACCAGCTGTCCTCTGCCCTTGGTAGCATGGGCACCCACACAAATGCAAAAGTCTGTAGTAAAAATACAGGCTACAAGGCCGGTGAGATGCTCCGCAGGCGAAGGCACTGGCCGCACAAGCCTGGCCATGACCCCGCAAAGTCACCTCCCGACCTGACCTCAGTCCCCAGCACCCAGGGAAGGTGGAAGGAAAAGCTGACTCCACAAAGTCACCTCCGAGCTCCATATAATAGTGTGGCATTTGTGCCCCAGCCCCGAACTAAGATTTAACAAAATGCTAGGGTCTCTGTAGTTTTAATTGGATACACGTTCTGTAACTCTCTTTATTAATGGGTTATGAATACCAATGGAAATAAGCACACTGTATCTCACACCTGAACAGGACTGCTAAGGTCTGACAACACCCTGTTTGTGAATAACTCATTTACTATGACATAAAATTTTAGATTAACAGTGTTAAAGAGCGTGCACTTGCACAGCTTTTGTGGCACTCCACTGACTTACAGACTCTTTGAAAACTGTCTTGAAGAGGGACGTGTCTGGCTGATTCAGTCCAGTGTCTAGTCGTTCTGATAAACATCTGAACGTCTGTGCACTGCAAAGGTGAGCTACGCAGTGAGAATGCTAAGGGGAAATGTTCCTGCCTGAGTTTGGGGCTGGCTTCCCAAACAGTGGTGGCAGGCGCGGACACCAGAGACCGAAGGGATGTGATCAGGGTAGTGGTGGTGGAGCAAGGCAAAAGGAGATGTGTGTGTGCTCGGGCACAGACAGGACACCCACTGTCGGTGCCATCTGTCTGGGTGTTCAACCACGTGGGGAGCTGGGCTGTGACCAGAGCTTGTATTTCAGGGCACCAGGGCAGGGTTAATAGTTCTCCATCAGTGCTGCGCATTTCTTATGAACGAACGCAGTTAGGAGAGGCCCATGTAACCACTGGAATGAATGTAAGAACTGACAACATGAAGGCCCACCTAAGCTCTAAGGAATGCTCCGGACCCTGGCTCGTTTCTGCCTTTTGTGTCTCCACACTGCAAGACGCCACGTTAGAACACAAAGAATTCCTACTTGAAATAATAAACCCATGTCTGCAGAAACCTTGTTCAATCTGTGGTCCAGACGAACGGTTGGTACACGTGACCTGTTCTCCGTAGATAAGAACCCACATGCTCCCCAGACCCAAGGACAGTTCTAAGAGCTCCAGGCACCTGAATGTGAGCTTGCATCTTTTTCTTCTCATTCTGGAGGATCTGGTTTCTCTCTTCTTCCTCCTCCACCCTGGACTCCAGGTCATGGAGGATCTCCTCCAGCTCCTGCTTTTTGGCGGCGAGTCTTGCTCTCATCTCTTCCGCTTCAGCAAAGAGCTCGGTCTCAGCCTGTAGCTGCTCCGCGAGGATGTTCTTCTCTTCCAGCAGCTGAAAGCACAGCACAGGGCCAGGGCCAGGGCTCAGCCAGAGTGCACACACCACACAGACTTCCCACGACTTCCCAGTCAGTGCCCGCTGCCTCAGACACAGCAAGTCAAAATATGGGACACAGAGACAGGATCTGTGAGTTCCAGGATAGCCTGGTCTACACAGGAAAGTTCCAGGCCAGCCAAGGCTACACAGAGAGACCTTGCCTCAAAACAAACAAACAGAACTCTACAGAGTGAGTTCCAGGACAGCCAAAGCTACACACAGAGAAACTTGAAAAACCAAAAAACAAACAAGTAAATAAAATAAAAAAATACTAAGTTCTTACCACTTTAAGAATTATAGTTTGTCCATTAAGTTAGGAAGGGACAGATAAAGAAGAGAGGGGACTATTAAAGTGTTATAAAGGTTCCAGTTTGGTGGCTCATGCCTGTGATCCCAGCACTTGGAAGGCTGAAGCAAGAGGCTGCCGTGAGTTTGAGGCCAGCCTGGGTTACAGAGTGAGACTCTACTGAAAACAAAACTAAACAACCAAGTTCTTGGGAACTAGCAACGCCTGCCATATATCAAGAGAATATTCTCGGCCTTCCACACCGATACTGCTGCCGTCACTCATCAACGCTCCTCGGCTTTATGTTCCCAAGCGTCTACAGAGGGGCACAGCATCCAGGTTGCCAGAGAAGCAGAGTGGGGCCCTGGCTCAGCCACACGCCCTTCACTTTCTCTTTCCCTCACAAGCAGACAGGAGGAGGCAGCAGGGGGAGCCCCTCTCATGCAGGGTTAGCCACGGGCTTCACAGCCAGCGTGATCAGTGTGTGTTCAAAGAGCGAGAAAGGAAAAGTGCGGTGGATTTTAACTCACACAATCTAGACCACAAGTCCCAGTGTAGCTCTTAACGCTAGTGAAAACACATACACTCTGAAAATGAGTGAAATCCCCATCACGATGATGTTGTGGGCGTGGCTATTTATAACGAACGTGCGAGCTGCTGTCTAGGGGCCGCAGTCCGCACCAGGTCAGGACACGGGTGCAGAGGCGGGTGCACACACCTGCTGGTGCTTCCTCTCCATCTCCTCAAGCTCCCCTTCCACCTTGGTCTGCTTCTCTTTCACCTTCAGCAGCTCCTCGTCTTTGGCCTGGAGTTCCTCCTCCTGGCGGGTCACTTGAAGGAGAGGCTTCACCTGTGTGTGACACGTTAAACAGCTCATCACTCCCGCTCTGGCGCACGCCTGCTGCCCCAAGTCTGCATGAGGAAGACCTCAGCCCAGCCCACCTTGGTGAAGACACGCCACCACTGCCAATGCCGCAGCTTCAGGTACGCCGCGCAGTTCCGCTGCAGCACCTTTAAGGCACTCAGCTGCTGCTGCTTCTTGGCAAAGGCCCTGAAGAACAGAAAGGAAAACACCTTCACAGGTGCTCATGGGAAGGCCGTCCTAGGCAGCGGCCCTCAGGGATGGCTTCCCCAGGACCTCGGCTGAAGCAGAACTCCAACCCTTTTGTTTCTCTTCTTGGCTCTGTGTGTTTTCCTGGAGACTGTGTGTTGTTTAGGATGTACATCTGTTCACCCAGATGCCGCTCCCATGGGAATGCACCTTCCGCAAGGGTAGAGCCTGTCAATCTCATGCCCTCTTGCATCATGGGCACAAACCCAATGCCCAGCCCAAGAATATGCTTCAGAGGTGCTGGATTCACGAGTCCACTTACTTTCTGGCTAGGTAGCCTCTGCAGACAGCTTGGAAAAAGATAATGATATCGGTGATTTTTAAATCTCTTTCTTCTTCTAAGTGCGCCAAAACTCCAGCTCGGAAAAATATCTTGCTCTGTCCAATTCTATACAGGTTTGGGTCCAGTTCTAAAGCCCGGATCTAAGAGAGAAAGAGCCTGTTTATTTTTGCTATAGGAAAGTAAGAACAACAAAGAATCCAGGTGTGGTGACGCACACCTTTAATCCCACCATCTGGGAGGCAGAGGCAGGCAGATCTCTTTGAGTTCCAGGACAGACAGGGATACACAATAGAGACCCTGTCTCAAAGACCCAAAAACAACAACAACAAAGCAATCTTACCATCCGCTCACAGGCCTGTTTGCCATCCATGAATCCTTTAGGAATGGCATTGGGAGTTAGGATCTCATATCTGGAGAAAGAAGAAGGCAGAAATAATGACAGGCCAGATCAAGACATGGGCCACTGATAACCCCAGGCCTCTGCGGTCCTGTTCCTGCTTAGAAGTTGGAGTGAAAGCAAGGTTAATTCTCTCAGATCAAAGCACAGGCTTAGGAGGCCGGCAGAGAAGAATCAAAGCTGCTATTGAAAACCTGGCGTTTTTCTTCGTTTCCCATAAAACGTCCACATCTTTAAGATGAGAGGATCTGGCTCTTTGTACTTTCAGCCAGGCGGCTTGTAAGCATTTATCAGATAACAAGAAAGGCTTCAAGAGCAACCCACAAACTTCTCTGCGGAACCCCAGAAGACAACAGGGTGACATTCAGCAGGGCACTGGTATGGGTGTACTTATGGCCACTGAGTTCTGTGCTTAAAATGCGGCACCTCATTGTAAATAGTCACACTTCAGTTAGAAAAACTCTGCAGCAGAAAGGCAGCCATTATAACTTGGTACCCCAGCTGCCATTTATGTCTTCTTTTCCTAGCAATAAAAAGTGACTACCAGACAGTGGGCCCCTGACATTGTTTCCCGACGACACCCAGGGCTGCAACAGCCTCTTGAGTTGATTCTTCTGGGATGGGGGGCGGGGGTGGGGAGCATGGATGGATGCGACACTAAGGCCATGGGGACCCTTTTTGACCTGGAAGCCCCTAATTATTTTATGGATCAACAATGGGCATATTTTGAAATCTGGTTTCCAGAAGAAAAAGGAAAAAAAGCAGCTGAGTTAACAACTTTAGAAAATCGCTTCCCAAAGCATTTCCTACCGTGTGTGTACCAACTGCCACTGCATACCAATCAATCTCTTCCCTTCGGTTTTTATCTTAATCATTTTCTAATCTATCCACTTTTCTACTATTCTTAAAGGTCTGTCATTGTGTACAAACATATACTGGAAACATTTATATACACAGATTCATTTACTGAAGAAAGATGGAACCATCCCAAAATATTGTCAGAAATCATTACTGGAGTATTTTAAACTTCTTTTTATTTTATTTGTATTTTAACACACACTACTCATCTATTCTTACAATACCTGTTATATTAAAATACATATTAAAATTTCAAGTAGACATGTCCGAACGAACAACAGTTAAGTTTCCAGCCGCTCGTCTCCTAGCTAACTTCCAGGCTCTGAGGATGGAACATGTCTCAGTGCTGAGAAGAGGCCCTTCTGTACAGTAGGACACTCAGGACCTTCCCTCTGCAGGGAACACAGGAAAACCTTCCTCCTCACATCAGCATTTTCATTCACGCTAAGGTAGCTTGGACACAGACAAAACAGGTAAGAGTTAGCGATACCTCTGTCTGAATTCCTGGAACACTATCCGGTTGGGGAAGCCCTGGCGGCAGATCCTGATGCCTTCCAGGACACCGTTACAGCGAAGCTGATCTAGCACGAGATGCGGGTCCAGTTTTCCAGCCTGCGAGAGCGAACAACAGTTTTCCGGTTTCATCTCAGCAGCCTGGCCCCGGTCAACTCAGAACCCGAGTCTGCGCGCTGCCCCACACATACCCGCTTCTCGTGATTTGGAATGATGCAGCGGACGAAGTTGGGGTTGGTGTTTCGGAGAGTTGCCATCAGCTTGGTGAGAGACTCTTTGTAGAGCTGCCCGACGGTTCGGAACATGCCTTTCTTGGTTTTATACGCAGAGCCAAAAGCTGTCTCGGTCATACCAGTGACTTGATCCAGACCTACAATTCGGTCCACTGGGGAGAGGAGAGGAGAGGACAGCTGTGACCCAGGTGTGACTGAGAGGGAGGAGAGACAGTGATAGCTTAGCAGCACAAGCTTTGTGAACAGATGGTGAGAGGTGCCGTCGAGGAAAGGCAGTCAGCACATTCAGACACTGCACAAGCCGAGGAGCTAACAGCCACACACTGATACGGCAGGATTCCGCAGTGCTTCCACAAATGCCACCTACCACCCTGGGGGCACGTGCCTTCCCCTGCGCCAGGCTCAGGGGCCCCTGTCTGCTGAGGTCCGGCCTGTGAGATCTGCCATTACTTGGCAAATGGAAGGATCTCTGGCTGGCATTATTGATACACAGACTGATGCGGGGAGAGGTCTCACAAGAAGAAATGGCTCGTCATCTACTCAGAAAGATAGTGACTGTACAGATCCACTCAGTAGATATGCTCAGGGTCGAGGGACCAGTTATCCTGAGCCAGCACATTTTCAGTAAGAAAGCCATCTGAGGGGGGACGGGGAGGAGAAAAAAAAAAAAAAAGAAAGAAAGAAAGCCATCTGAACCTGAGGAACAAATGCAGGAAGACTACCTCACTTTGATTTTGGGCACTGTGTGAACCTCAGCTGTCTCCTCAAAGGGCAAGTAACACAACCACAAACGGAAGGACCCTCTGAAAACCGCTGACTGAGCCTCCTCAGACATTCCCAGATCATTAAAGCGGACGGTGTTTCTACAGATCTACACAACAGATCCTTCTAATGACGAGGCTGTAAGAGTGCCAGCCACTAGCGTGTCTGCTGCAGAAGAGGCCATGTGCTTTCTCGAACATTTGATGAGAAATCAGAATATGAAGTGACCTGTCATTGTTAAGACTCTCCTCAACTCTGACGGCCACCTCGTTTCTTTGTGGGGACCTGGCCCTGGGTAGCGGCTCTGTGTACAAGATCTCAGTTGACTGACTTCCAGTGAGGTTTCTACGGAAGAGGAGCTCCTGGTCCAGGGGTAAAGTACCCTTGAGGCAGGTCTGGGATGGAAGCTGGAGGATGGATGAGGAAGAGCTGTGTGGCTCCTAGGCCTGTGTGTGTAAGCTGCCCCCTCCAAAGCCAGACTTCAAAGCCAGAATCAAAGTGACTCCTTGTGCCTGTGCCCTGGAGTTCACCCACCATCTACCACTAAGGACTCACTCTTCTCTGTGCCTCAACCTCCCTCCCTTCCCCTGGCACCAACCGCCCCTTCCTGGCCTATAAACTATACGCCTCCATCAGCTTCGTGTTAATCCCTTCTCTTTCAGTATCACCAGAGGCCAGCTTCTTTCTGGAGTTGACATGTTTGCCACTGTCACCTTCCTCCACCATCTTCCCAGCATTCCTCTGGCCAACTGGGATGTGAGCTTCTGGCCCACTCTTCCCGTCCTATCCAGTATTGCCCAGGCAGAGACCCACCGGTTGCTAAGATGCTGCCCTGTGCTTGTTTTCTTTGACCCCAGATGTTTACCTGCTGGCCATCACAGCAGATTCCTAAACTCTCTTCACTTCTGGCTTTAATGACCCTGCCCACTCCCACTCCCAGCTTCTCCAGTGACCCCCGCCCCCTCTGTCTCTAGCTCTTTCTATCTTGTGATCCAAGATGACTTCTTCACTTATCCTGTCCATTTTGGCACTCTCTAGGGATCTAAACTCATGTGAAATCCTTCTAGGATATGGCAAGAAAGGAGCACAGATGTTAGCCTTCTTCCTGTCTCCAGCCATGCTCTGAAGCAAGTGATTTCACTTATGACTCGAAACTCCATGTCTGACGACCTAGCAGCCAATCCCCAGAACTGTGTATTTTCTCCCATCTGGCTATCACAAAGGCACCTCTCTCTGTCTTCTACAAACTCTTATGAGGTGCCCATCATGTCTGCTTTTACAGTACTGCATCTGGTCTCATGCATCTGGTCACATCTGTTACTAACATTCATAATTCATGTGTTAGTGAAAGAACAAAGCATATTTTTAAATATATTTAAATCACCAAGTGGGAAATGCAGTGACAGAAAACAACAAAATGCTGAGAGAGAAAAATGCAGTTCAGAGATCTCTCTCTGGACATTGCCATTTAATATGTGAAAACTAAGAATGAGACTGTGGGTGAACAAGTTTGGGGCAGGAAGGGCGTGCCCAGGAGACAGTGAGCAGGGCCATCATGAAGATCGAGGCTCCTGGGATGAGGGCAGTCTGAATGAGTGACAGATATCACAGAGGAGATGGCTAAGAAGAGTCGAGGCATATTCGGATGGCAGACACTTTGCTTGCATAATTAATTCAATTTGAAAAGTAGATGTGTCAAGGACAGCTCCTAGAATTCTGGCTTGAGCAACTGAGTGGCTGGAGGGTGAGATCCTGGGTCAGATGGGAGAGCAGTGGGTTTGTGGCTGGGTAGGAAGGACCTAAACTCTGTAAGTGATATGCCTATAGCCACTGAAGTGGAGGTGAGGTGCTGAGGACGGACTGAACGCTGCAGCGTTGCTGAAGGGACAGGTTGGAACAACCGAGGCAAACTGGGGATTGTCCACACATGTCTTACTGCTGGCATGCTTTCCCACACAAGCCTGCATTCCAGCCAGCCAGACTGTACCTCCATGGTACAAGGACCGGTCCATCCTTTCTCCCTGCTCTCCCCTGCTGGTCACATGGCCAACTCCCCCACACTTGTAAGTCTCCATTCCTTAACTTCCTCAGAGAACTTTGGCTCTTGTCCCCACAATGCTCACAAGGCAAAGCTGGTTATTCCCTCCTCTGACCTTTGAATCTCAGAGGAAAGTTCCCGAGAAAACACCTCCCACTGATCTATGCATCTTCTCTGCTTGACTCAACTTTCTAAGGAGGACATTTCCCCAGCACCTCACACCCCCAGGGGCTCGGGAGCTGTCCCACGGTCACTCTGACGCTGACCAGGATGACTGTTACTGCCTTCCTGACCACCCAGTGCAGGCCAGAGCAGGGTGCAGGGACCTGGTAACTATTTAATAAACAGTTGCTGGTGGAAAACAAGGATTACCTAAAGAACAAATTATCACTACCACAAAAGAGAGATGGTGCCATGTTTACTTTCCAAGGATCCAATTACATTAGCTTTGCGGTAGGCTAGTGGTGGCGTGGTTCTAAAATTGTGCACGCCACAGGGTCCAGCTCACCATGCCAAAATCAAAAGCACTGTCGCCATCAGCCTGATTTCAAATAAATAGCTTTGGGTTACTCTTTAAAATTATTCAGGTTAACCAAAAATTAATGCTTTAGACTTTCAGGCTGTTTTGATTTTTAAAATTTACCATTTAAATTCAGGGTTGGATTCCTCCACTGAGAGAAACTAGCTTGTGGGGACAGAGAAACACTTTAGGAAAGTCATTGAATGATCTGGAGCACATCCCCAAATGTATGATTTCATTAAAAACCATGCCTCAGATACATTTCTCTTTTAGAAGGGTCTTTTCTTATGCAAACAATGAGAACAGAAGGAGAGAAAGACAGAAAACTACAATTCAGACAATGAGCCAGCACCAGCAAGCTACAGCGGGCAGTGCCCTCCTTCGCCAAGCCCAGCTAGGGCTGGTGGGGGGCACTTGGATCCACCATGGGTTCCCTAGAAGGTGCAAACAACTGCACGTGTTTCGTCCTACATTTTATTACCCTATAAAACTTCAACAGTCAGAAACTAGATGGGTTTTATATTCATAATTACAGAAAATGGCATGTCATTTATCTCACCACAAAACTGCCATCACCAGTTTCTATAAAGGGTGATGTTGTCTAGGGCCAGGATTCTTACCTGGCCCTTCCTGTGGAGAACCACCTAGGAGATGAGGAGGAACAAGATGTTTTCAATGTCTTTTTCAAAAATCTGCAAAAATATTAGTGCTTACTAAGCTTTTTTAAGAGTTTGAAATGTGTTGAAGTTAATATAAGTCAGAAGAGTGAGGAAACCTATTCCCCGTCCATTTGAAAAGCCAGGCAGGATGGCTAAGCATACAGACTCCATTCTCCTGGCAAGGGCCTCCAGCAGGTGTGAGGCAAGCCTCAGGGTCCTGCAATCTTTTCAGCAATTGAATATTAACTGCTCTGAGTTCCCAGAAACATCCAATCACACATATTTACAATATCTACAGCAATTACAGATTCACAACCAGCACAGAATTGGTGCTTAGAGCCAATCTGTTAGAATAATTTTAGCAGAGGTAGAAATTTTAGGAAAATTCCAGGAAGCCGTGAGGTTGCTAAGATCATGTGATTGAGGAAAAAGCACTAGTGGTGAACTGAACTGGCGTGGCTCTCCCTTCCCTTCACACCCCCTTTGGAAGCCTTTCTCACAGGCGACTGTTTCTGCCTCTCCGTCAGGTTGGTGCTAGGATTGATGCTGATATTGGTGGTCCCGCTTGACTGCCTATCAGCTAAACCGGGGACACTACGAGTTAATGTGGATTTGATTCAAAACAAAACAAGACAAGAAAATAGACAGTTATTACTTTTCATAATTAAAGCAGCTGCAGCCAGAGCAACATGCACATTCCTGAACATCAAGAACTAGGGCATGCTGGGCGGTGGTGGCACACGCCCAGCATGCCCTTGGGAGGCAGAGCATCTAATCCCAGCCCTTGGGAGGCAGAGGCATGCAGATCTCTGTGAGTTCTAGGCCAGCCTGGTCTACAGAGCGAGTTCCAAGACAGTTATGGCTACAGTCTGGAAAAAACAAACCAGTGAACAAAAAAGCTAGGGTACTTCCCATGGCCCTGCTGACCCTGAGAGCCCAGTGTCCTTGTCAGATATCAGTCACCCCAGACGCAGTGCCTACATGATATTTCTCCTTGAGCTTTTCAACTGGTGATAAAACTCAAGATAAAAAAGTATCAAGGGATATGTTCAACAACAACAAGATCCACTCACTGAAAATGATGATAATTTCTCTAAGCACAGACTTAGGACAGACCTGAATCCCAAACCCTAAGATGATACTTAGAACAGGTACTCTGGTCACTGGATGAATCTGCAGGTTCAGTGGCCATTCTTGTTGCCTTTTCTAACTGGAGCGTCCACTAATGCTTCTTAAAAAGTGTTTTGAGAGGTCTCACTGTGTAGTTCAGGCTGGCCTTGTGATCCTTCTGCCGCTGCCTACCCAGTGTGGGGTTACAGTATACACCACACTTCCAGGCTCTTTTTACAGCTTACTGGACAGGGACAAGACTGCTTCTGGAGTGAGTCAGAAGACCCTCAGGGTCAGGGTTTAAAAACAGCTAAAGTAAAGCTTTTCCCCTAAATTAAGGTGACGCTGACTCTCAGGTCAAGTTAAGAGCCGCCACTGTATCTCAGGACGGCTTCTCTGTGGGCTGGGAGGGCAAGGGGTCGCCAGCAGTTAAAACCCGCGTCATGGCACTTCCCACACTTAGTGTTATTTTTTTCTCTCCTGGCACCTTTCCAGGTCTGCTGGTTGCAATCTAGCACCCATGGGGCTCCAAACCTAAATGGTGCTGTACGTAAAGGACACGTCAGGACAGTTCAGTGCCAGGGCAGATGGTTCGAATCCGACCTCAAGTCCAGAAGCACTGAGCAGGCATCCCTGCCATCACTGACTCTGAGGTACTGTTCTCTGCTGGCTCAGTGGGCTTGCATCCTCCATACCTGCTTTGTCTTCAGAAATCTGGACTGCCACAATATGCACAGGGAGATCATTCCTTGAGACTATGACGGAAGCCTGCAGGACCCACATGCTTATGACGGGGATCCCCTCTCTCCAGTCTTTCCTTCTTCCTGTCTGTTTTTGGTGCTTTTCAACAACTCTTTAGCTTAGGATCATTTTTATCCTTGAAATTTTGAAAACTTATTTCCTCAATATTATGACTACATTTGGTCTTGTTTTGTTTTTGGTTTTGTTTTTGGGGCAGGGTCTGTGAAGCCCTTGCTACAAACACACTTGGACGCACAGCACGTTAGCTTGCTGGGCTGCCAGTGTTTCCATACAGGTCAGCATGTCACAGCCATCCACAATCAGTCCCAGGAACTCTGTCACTGTCTTCCAGGAAACCACCACAATACAGCATCTCCAATTGTCGTCTTTAAACCCTCCTCTTCCTCTGGAGTCTCTTAGACCCAGAAACAGGTTTTAAGGAGAGAAAGACTTTGCTGTAGAATATTCACAAATTCAAGGACTACACATACCCACGGTGGATGGGTGGGTGGATTCTGAGAGAAGAGTCTGAGACCTTTGAGATGTCAGATCAGTTGGGGAGCTCACTAAAAGCCATGTCACAGCACAGGAGAGCCAGAGCCAGGGACAGTCTTTGGTGGGGACGTGACGAGCTAGCTGCTTTTACTGACATGAAGACAGAGAAGAGGGACTCTCTACTGGATCTTGCCAGTACAAACAGATGCCTAGTCTGTGCACATGAAAGATCAAGTCTCACAGGAGCAGGGTTTGGTCAAGCTACGCATGGAGACTGGTGCGTGGGGTTGCAACTCACTCTAGCAACTTCCTCTACCTTTCCATGGTGTTTCCCAGTGCCAGGTGCTGGGGAAATGAAAGGGCACTTTGCTTTGGGAGCTGTCCTCAACAGTTATTGCTATTTTTTCTATTGTTTTGAGACCAGGTTTCACTCTACAGCCCATGCTGACCTCAAACGTGTGATTCTTCTGCCTCAGCCTTGCCCAAAATGCCAGCTTTCGACAGATCCAAGTCAAACAAATCTGAAAAATTGCTTCAGCGCACCTTCCTCACCTTTCCCAGCATCCTCGGGGCTCCCCAGGGCCACAGACAGCTGGGCTAAGGGACTCGGCTTGCAGAATTCTGAGGCGTTCTCACTGTGGGCTGGGCTGTCTGTCATATTCTAGTCTGTACTCTCACTCCATGCTTGGACTTGCCTCCCCCCCCCCCCCCCCCCCCCCCCAGTCTGCCAGCTAGACCCGAGGGCAAGAATCTTGACATGGATCAAACAGCACAGCCCTGTAACATTTTCCAAAGTAACTTCTGAGATGGGGTTAAACCTTAGCATTCTCATGTTCCAAATTCATATACTTTAGAAGATGAAACTACTTTACCTTCAAATATTGCTACTTTACAGTTTCATTAAAAAATTGGAAGACTAGGTGAGTTTCATATTATCCTGGGCTTTTGGGAGCCCTCTAGTTACTTCTAGGATATATACCTGAAAATAGGGTTAAGGATACGGAGTACAAAATCTAAACATTTGGAGCTCAATTTTAAGAGCAAAGTATAATTCTAAGAACATTTCACTGGGCCTCAGTCTCAAAATGAATACATCAAGCCTTACAGACAGGTTCATTGCCTCTAGTTCAAAAGAAAAGGCCAACAGCCAGATAACATCCCAAGTCCAAACCAAAAGAACAATGAGACCAACAATCTCAAGGTAAACACAAGTATTTGTTCACAAAATGTAGTAGCTTAAAGAGAGAAACTGCCTTCTTAGAGTTCCTTAAGAGTTGAAAACTTAAAGGGTGATTCAGGGGTAAAAGAGAGGGCATCTAGCAGGTCAGTTCCTAACAATCCGCTTAGAGAAGTGTGTATCAAAATGGCACGATTGGAAAAGGTAGCGAGTGACACACCTTTTACTATGCAACACGCTAGTGCTATGCGTAAAATAAGAAGCGATGTGTAGGCGATAGCGACTCAATTGTTTATGCACTCAACAGTTGCCTTGAAGTATAAGAAAACGGAGCATGAAATGGGACGTTCATGCAGGCCTATGAGCAAAACGAACAGAAACCCCCAAACCAACCCCACCTCCCAGGCCACCCTGCCAGCCCCCACCCCCACCACTTCTCCTGTGGCCTTAAAACCCTTCTGTTTTGGAGGCCCTGCAGGCTGTATACATTCACCTGGCGGCTCATGAAGACCAGAAACACTGTCATAGAAAGAAGCTCTCTGAATATTCTGAATCTCTAAAGCAGAGAAACAGTGAAAACAGGACAGAAGAGCAGATACACAAACACTTCGGTTAGTGTGAAAGACATTTGACATCACAAGTAAACTCTGAATGGGGCTACTAAAGTAGCCAGTCCAGGGCAGATCCTAAGCAACAATTACTGTTTCGAGAATCTGTGCATTTGGATAAAGTTCTTTCTATAATAAATTTAAGCTGAATCAAAAGAGCACATTCCCAACTCCAGGTGTGAGCATCATGCCATATCGACAATATTTAAGAGTAACGAGGCACTAATTAATCTGTCTTGCAATCAGTAAATGCGGGCAAGACTGCGGTTAAATCAGAGTGCTGAGGGAAATGAAAAGGCGGTGGCTAAAGCCGTTAAAATTCCCAGGACAGATTTTGGAAACATAATTCACTTCAAATACAAACTTCTAAAAGATTGGTTAACTACTTGAGTTCTGCTGTAGCAAATGCCAAAGTAATTGTAATGTTTTGATCATGCCATTACTCACACAAATGCCCTAGGAGGCACCGCACACAACAATACAAGCTTTAGTTGTTGCTGTTTTTTATATACATAAGGAATGAGCAAGGGCATGAATTCCTATGGAGCTGGTTGAAAGGTCCCCAAACAACAGCTTTGAATAAAAGCAGGGCACTATGAATCTCTAGGGCAGGGCTGCCATCGATACTTTTACTCCTTTTGGTTTGGCCTTGAGAAAACTGCGTGAAACTCTCATACAAACTGGATTTTAACACAAAATGTCTTCAGCTCAAGGGACTGTGCCACCTTAGGCAAGCTGTATGCACACATTGTACATTCTCCATTTGTGGTCAACTCATCATTTCCTGTTTTTGCATTCCAGCAGCATGAAAGGGAAAAAATTATACGTTTCACCAGGGCCATTTTTTCCTAAGGAAAAAGTTCCTCTTAGCCCAAAAGACCTCTCCATCTTGAGGGACAGAGACGAGTCTTTGGCTCCCTCATCTAACTTCTGAACCTGCCACTGACCTTGTGTGTGAAACACAGTCCTCAAACCTGGAAAAGCCTGGGTCTGCCTCTCTGCCTGTATTCTGCTCTACAGCAGCATGTGGCCTCTGAGATCTCTTGTCTCAGATTTAACCAACTGTCCACCTACGTTGGTGGGCAGCAGGACTTCCAGCCAACAGTGACATGGTCAAGCGAGCCAAAACTGGATTACTCTAAAGCAGAAGCCAGCAGAGCCAAACCAAACTTGGGGTAGATAAGACTTCTCACCCTTGTTCTGCCAAGAGTGGCCCCTGCCCTCAAGCCCATCTGTAGCAGGGCAAGGGCTGAAAACGGCTGAGCCTGTATGGTCAGACTCAACACAGAGGAACAGGGTTGGAAGGGTGTGCCAGCACTCGGAAAGATAGAGGTAAGGATTCTCCACACATGGCTCCAGCTAAGATCCATCGTCTGTGACCTTTGTGCACTCATCACTCAGGCCACCATCCCCAACCTTACCCACCAAATCTTGGATTCTGAAACCTGACCCTCTCCAGTATCTGTGACTAAACAAGGGTGGATGGAGGAAGCCCAGGGAGCCGGGAGAAAAGACAAAGACAAACACAGTTTGCCCAGATTCCTCACTGCATGACAGGCTTGTTCGGGGCAGGTTACGGATCTTTCACGCTTTCAGATCATCTCTCAGGCGCTCAGTGGAGTATCAGTGTGGTTATGTATGCAGGTTAAGTGCTCAGCCAGGGGCTCACAGGACAGTTTGGGTACAGAAAGGAGACAGGAGGCCAAAGGGAGTTCATGCTACCAGAGTGTGCGTAAGCCCAGTACTTAGTTTCTCTTACTCAGTCTCTGGGGCCTTCGTAGGCCTTCTCTGCCCCTTCCCTGTCACCTCCTGCCTCCCTCACTTCCAGGGGGTTTCACCCCATCTACCTAGGAAACAACCCACCTTATCTACATTATAGACTGGGCAACCCTATGGAGATGCCCTTTATTCAATGAATTCTAAGCATTCCTCCATCTGGGTCAGGCCACTAGGGTTGAGCCTGGCCTCAAACATCACCCCGGCCTCGCTTCCTGCTTACTGACCCTTCTGCCCAGCCTTACTATCCAGCCAGAATGGACTCCTGAGTGCTGGCTATTTCCACACCAAAGCACCCTACCCGCTTTCCTGCTCCAAGCCAATCCTAATTTGTTCTTTGACCTAGGAGGAGGAGGGGCTGGCAAATATTTATGACAGCCAGTACGACATGCCACTCCTCTGAGAGACTTTCCATAGCCACACTGCCAACTCTTCACCAGGGCCTGGAGTGACCTGAGCCTGGTCCTTTCTCCTGCTTCATATTCAGCTTCTCAGATCCCACGGTGTTAAGATTTAACACATCACAGTCCAGAACAGCCCCACTCTGAAACTGTGGACTGAGCAAGGCCCGACATCCTCTGCTGTGTATTCAGACAGCACTTTGGACTAAGTAGGTCATTGCAAGGGACACAGTGCACTTGCAGGAGACCAGCCTTCTCCTAAAACTCTTCTCCGTACAGTCTCAGGCACATCACTTCCCAGGGCACAGGCATGCATGGGAGTGGGATGGCCCACCCCACAAGCTCCCTCATATCCCTGCCCTGCCTGGTACACATGGTCATTCATGGGGAGACTGCCCTTCACATGACTGCTGTTCCCCTGAAGATACTCTCTTCATCCCTCTTTCCTATCGCTTTCCTTTGCCTTAATTGCCCAAATCCCTCCCTGTCTCTCGTGTTTCTCTCTCTCTACCTCTGAGAAGCTGGCTGACTTAACACACCTTGGGATGCTCTCAAGAAAGCAGAAGTGAGTCAGTTACTGAGTCAGTGGTGGTCACCTGAGGCCCACCGAGGAACAGGGACATAACCAGGATGAAGGGTGGCTGACCGCTAAACTCTAGGGGTGTGTTCCTACTAGGTCTTAAAGAAATACAAGTATTTTACATCCTAGTAAAAAAAAAATCTAGCCTGTGGTAAACGCCACCAGAAATCAGAAATCACTGAGGTTTCTACACACAGAACTGTGAAGAGTCATGAAAACAGGCAACCGAACTGTATGCAGGCTATCCAAGTGTGGACTCACTAGCAACTGTGTGTGTCTCTGCATGTGCACATGCCTGCTAGACCTGGGTCAGCACCAGGAAAGGATATTCTGGAGTTGTCTGTGCCTGTGCCTTTAGGTCAAAGCCTCAACTGTCACTGGGGTGGCCGAGAGATCCTGTAGCTTTTGTGGCTCTGAATATATAATGCTTCCATACTCTTCACAGCACCTGACTAAGGGGATAGGTGTCTACATTTCTTAATCCAAGTATTCACAAAATGGGCAACTTCTGATAACGGCAGCCCTGCTCCAGGAAAGATTTTAAAGTAATAAAAACATATGGATATATACAAACACACATATATGTGAGAGAACCATAAGTAAACCTTAACTACAGAAGATTCAGGCCAAGCTTAACTACAAATATGAGCTAGTTCTCACCATCTTTCCAAAGCTCAGCCACGAATCTGTCTGATGATTGGTGCAGGAGGGTGGCCACGTTGTCATTCAGAGGGTCCATGTTCTTCATCAGCCACTCATCTGCCTTATAGTCCACCTGTCCCACACCAAAGCCAAGTGGGATGAAATGGAGAACACAAAATCGAACACAAAAATAATTACCACCTTAAGTCTTAATTAAAAACTTTCACTAAACAATCCCCAAACCAGACTATTTCCACAGTATCTGTAATAATATATTTAAAAGAGCATTCACATTCATCACCACCCTAGACGACAAAACGTACTGGGATTAAAGGTGTGTACCACCATGCCCTAAGTTCTTTCTCTCTTTTTGTGGGGTGTAAGTATGCACGTGTGGAACCCAGGTCCACTGAGCTATATACCACTATCTTACACTTGGAGCAGAGTCTCCCACTGATCCTATAGCATGCCACTTCAGCTGAACTGGCTGGGCAGTGAACCCTAGGGACCCATTTCTCCACCCTGCCTCCCAGCATTGGGGTTACAGGTGTGTTCCATCACGCCTGACTTTTATTATGTATACTGTGTTCTGCCTACACATATGCCTATAGGCCAGAAGAGGGCACCAGATCTCATTACAGATGGTTGTGAGCCACCATGTGGTTGCTGGGAATTGAACTCAGGACCTCTGGAAGAACAGCCAGTGCTCTTAACCTCTGAGCCATCTCTCCAGCCCCCACGCCTGACTTTTATGTGGGTGCTGAAGATCCGAACTCAGGCCCCACGCTTGTGCAACAAGCGCTTTCTGTGCTGAGCCCTCCCCGCAGTCCACCAGGCAGCATGTTAATCCCGCTGCTCAGCCTAAGGGCTCCCTCTCACCTTCCCTGCGTAGTGGATAATGCAGAAGTCAGCTCTGTCCTTCAGCTGCCGTGGCTTCTGAAACTTGGAGTGGGAACCTTGCTCCTGAACCAGTTTTTCAACAAAAGTTTTATCGGTGGCTTTCGGGAACCAGCACTCTTCATCCAGGAGGGCCAGCACACCAGGAGGATTGGCCTGATAACGAAAGGCAGTGGGGACGACAAAGTTGACATTGGTACCACGGGGGTGACAGCTTACTGCTAAAACCATTAGCTTTAGGAAGAGCTATGAAAAAAACCAATCTCTAGAGTGGAAAGTATGTCCAAGCCATAACCAACTAGTAATTCAAACATGATCATAAACTGCTATGATCCGTATAGAAATGGATAAGTAACCGATTAAGCCCTGAAATATGTACATTGTAAGTAAACTAATTACAGGTAGATACTCCACAGAAGCATCAAATACAGACGTCAGAAAGGAGCCGAGGGAGGAAAGTGAGTATTTCATGTCAGCGGCTGGCAGGATACACTGCAACACTCAAAACTAACCAGCTACCTCAGACGCTTTCCATGCTCAGCAGCTTCAGGTTTTGACTAAGTAATGACTAAATAAGTGGTATCATTTCTTACTGGGAAAACACCTAAAGCTATTACTAAGTACAGCACCCTGTGGCTGTCTGAATGAAAATGTCCCCAGACTCTGGCATTTGAATAATCAGTCCCCGGGTGGTGGTGCTGTTTGGGGAGGCTTGGCCTTGTTGGAGGAAGCACTTGAGGTTTCAAAGTCATACACCATTCCAAGTTCACTCTCAAGCTGTTCTTGCTGCCATGCCTGCTACCACAGTGGCACTCTTCTCCCTCGGGAACCATAAGCCCCAAAAACCTCTTCCTTCTATAAGTTGCCTTGTTCTATCACAGCAGCAGGAAAGTGACTGGTGAATTATGAGAGGTGACAACGTAAGTCACCAGTCACTTTAAAAGGCCTTGGCAAATCCAGAAACAGAAAAGGTATCGGCGGTAACATGCTGGGTGTGTATGTGTGTGGGGGGGCTGCTAATGGGAATGAGGACTTCAGCGGGGTGAGGTTATGAAAACGTCGAATTAGTTGTGATGGTCAGCCATTGCTGTGATAGAGCACAAACCTACTGACTTGAGCCTCAGCAGGTCGACTGAAGTATGTGAATTGTATCTTAATAGACATCTGCGCTCTACTCGGCAGTGCTTCTGGGCCACCATCGACTGCTGCAGCGCCAGCATGCCAGCATGTGACAGCACAGAACTCACATTCTGCAGCATTCTTGTAAACAGGTACAAAACTTTAGAATCCATTTTTTCACGCATTTATTGGGTGAAGAGCTAGCTGTATATACAAATACTATTTGAAAGGCGAGTAGAGTTTATAGTCAAGTATAAATAAAGCAAGGTGATGACAGACAGGCACAGGCACCAGCTCACTGGTCTACAAGGTGCATAGGACATGAGAATCCTTCTACAGCAAGACCCTTACTCCAGGCTCCTTCTCAAAGAACTTTCAGGGTTTCTGATCAGTTCAAGAGGGACGAGAGTCCATACTATCCAAGATTGCTATCCCTGGAGGAGCCATGGCCATAGTGGCAGGCAGTGAGGGCTCCTGAGCCAGGATCATAGGGGCAAGCAGTTAAGGTTACTGAGCCAGGATCACAAAGTGCGCACAGCTGGGGCTAGTGAGCCAGGATTACGGGGCAGGCAGCTGCGGTTACTGTAGGGGTTCTGAGAAATGAAGTACTACACTGATATTAAGGTCACAGAAGCATCCGTCTTTTACTATAATTTTCAATTTCCAATCCCCTTGAAGGAAAACATCCCTAAATTCTTTTTTGTTTGAGATTTATTATTTGTTATGAGTCTGAGCACATGCATGCAGGTGCCCATGGGGGCCAGAAGAGGGCAGGGAGGAGGCAGAGAGGGGAGGGAAGTGGGAAGGAACTCCCCTCCTCCTGCCGGTGAGCTCCTAGGCATATCTAGTTACTGTGACCACTGCACCTACCCAGCCCAGTGCTTTCTAACATGCCATTTTCAATGTTGTTTACCCACGAAGTTCTGTCAACAAATCTGCCCTAGAATATTCTCTCACTCCCTTCACAGCATCTGCTTCTGGGAAGACTGTGTCCCTGTTGGGCTGCTATGGGTGACTGTCCTGTGTCCCTGTCGGCCTGCTGAGGCTCTAGCTTTCCTGTGTCCCTGTCGGGCTGCTGTGGTGACTGTCCTGTGTCCCTGTCGGGCTGCCGAGGCTCTGACTTTTCTCGATGCATGGCGTATCATGCACAGCCCGTGCCAGGCAAAGCTGTGAGCTCTCACTGTGATCTGTTCTTTGGCCTCAAGCCTGGGACCTGGAGGAGCACTGCCATGCCCGAGGCTCTCCTGTAAGCCCCCTAGCTCCCTCACCCTGCATTTCTAGGACACACTCAAGGGTCTTTAAACTTCCTGTCCTTATCCAACAACAGTCATAGTAATACATCTGTAAAGATAACTGAACACATAAGGAGCAAATCCTTTCTGCCGACTTACTGTTTGCTGTGAGCTAATCCACAAGACTGAAATGTCTCTGGAGAGGAATGCTACTCTAACTGGTGTTTCAAGGCACCTAGAAGCAGGATAATCCAAGACTTTCTGCGCTAATACCCAGCTGTGGTGCTTGGACAGCTAAAATGATTTCTTTTGTGTCAGCCAAATAAAGTTTTCTGCCATAGTCCTTAAACTCAAATTTATAATGTGTTAGATAGAACTACCACACTAATTGGGGTGACTGTTTCCTGGGCTCCTTTTCTTCCTGACAGCTGGACCATTCAAGGTCTACAGACACTGAACCTTTACTACCTTTAAACACCTAGACTGGCGCTAACCAAAGGCTTTGTGGCAAGAAAAGAGGCCAGGCGAGGCCTCTGAGCTGTAGCAGCAACACATGAGCTGTTGCTAAATGGTTCGGAAGGTCTGTAAAGTGTGGACCCCACTGAGGAGGCTGTGGAGTGGGCCCAACACCACAGAACAACAAAGTGATGTCACTGTTTAATCATGCTTACTTTTCCCTATGTTTTGACCGATAACCAAAATAAAATAAGTGAAGTTAATATCTTGTGCTCCAAAGCTAACTGCCAGGCAGGAGAGACCCAAGTCAACGAGAAAATAACAAAAGAAATAAATAAATTTTGATGCTAAGACTGTCCTCAAACATGTATCTGCCAGAAGAATGCCCTGCCAGCATACCTCAGAAAACAAAGAACTGTCAAAATAAAAAGTATTTACCAAAGGGCAGGCTTGAACTCAATTATTTAAAAGCTGAATTTATGTGACACATCTTGTCCTCAGCTAAGCACCCCTGTACTGTCCCTGCATTACTTAGGAAGGAAGCGTACCCAGTGGAGCTCCACATGTCCTTTGACAGGTCCACGCCAGTGCCACTACCAGATTGGTCTCTGAGGTCTGCGAGGACCACAGCACATCCTCCAACACACATTATCCAACAGCACAAACACAAGGACAGGGCGGTCAAAGCCGCATGTAAGGAGACCTAAGCAAGGCTCTGACCGCAAGAACACTTGCTTAGACATAGACTGCGTTATCACAGACTGTCACTTTCCTAGCCTGTCTCAGGTTATACCAGAAGAGAATCAAAGGCCTTGCTCCAACAGAACAGGCAGCAGGCGGGAGGAAGCACTCACGGGTCTCTCGATGAGGTCGATGCAGGGCTGCAGGTCGAGGCCGAAGTCGATGAAGTTCCACTCGATGCCCTCGCGCTGGTACTCCTCCTGCTCCAGGATGAACATGGTGTGGTTGAAGAGCTGCTGCAGCTTCTCGTTGGTGTAGTTGATGCACAGCTGCTCGAAGGAGTTCAGCTAAAGATTGAGTCATCGTCCAGTCATGGGAAGGAAGACAAGGAAACTTTGTCATCGGGGACCCCAAAAGCTCATTCCAAACTATTTATGAGGCATCAACAATACCACTTTTGTTTGTTTGTTTGTTTTTTGTTTTGTTTTGTTTTTCGAGACAGGGTTTCTCTGTGTAGCTTTGCGCCTTTCCTGGAACTCACTCTGTAGCCCAGACTGGCCTCGAACTCACAGAGATCCGCCTGGCTCTGCCTCCCGAGTGCTGGGATTAAAGGCGTGCGCCACCACCGCCCGGCAACAATACCACTTTTAATGTTCGCTGTTAATGATGCTGTTGAACGCTAATGCTGCACTAAGGGCGGGCTCTCTGTCTGTCTGTCTGTCTCTCTCACTCCTGTCTCCCCAACCTTCACAGCAGTTTGGAAAAGGTGGGAGGGCTGGTGAGATGGTTCAGCGAGGAAGGGTGCTGAGAGCCAGGCCTGATGAGCCGAGTTCGATCCCTGGGAACCCTGTGCACATACACACACACACACGCACACGCACACACACACACACGCACACGCACACACACACACACACACAAAACAAAAGAAAGAAAAGGTAAGAGAGACCAAAAGACAGCCACACTACATAACCAAACATCTCAGTTCTTACTAATGAATGATTAAGGACTAGAAATAAAAACATAAATGAAATAGAAGTGGTGGGGGGTGGGGAAGAGCAACACCACACACAGACGTCCCATGTGAGCTTGTGGGCCTGTGAGCTGAAGGGAGCTACAGATTGCACTGTGTCCCAGTCTCCTCTCCACTGAGGCAGCAGACTCCACAGTGATGTTAAAGATGAATTAAGAATCAGCTAATGGCCAGGCGGTGGTGGCGCACGCCTTTAATCCCAGCACTCGGGAGGCAGAGGCAGGCGGATCTCTGTGAGTTCGAGGCCAGCCTGGGCTACAGAGAGAAACCTTGTCTTGAAAAAACCAAAAAAGAAAAAGAAAAAAAAAAAAAAAAGAGTCAGCTAATGAACTGTCACTGGGAACCCAGCCCGAGCCTGACATACAGGCCTCCTCACTTTTCTCTGAAGGTTCTCTGGGTAGCAGGGGCCTGACCTTAGCCGGTATCACACGTGACACTGCCCTGCGGTGTATCTGAGTGTATGAAGTGTATCTGAGCAACCTTCATTCATTACTGCCATTGCCCTGATGCTGCCCCCCTTTCCTACTGTTCTGTTGAGTGGATAGATTAATTAAGACATGTCATTTTCATAATTTACCCATCCTGTAAGTACAACCCATATTCTAATTCCAGGTTGTTCACATGAATAGAATGTGCCCATAAATAACCTCTTTCGTTATAAAAAGTGGCTTTAAATTAGAGGTTCAGTCAATCTCCATGGAATAGTATCCCACAGCCCATGATGACGGTTTGCTGTTTAGAATAAGGTCATACTGGGAGGGCACACTGCTTGTCTTCCAAGCTGTATATTACTAAGTCTCATAAAGACAAGCTACATTAATACTTGTCTAAGTGTTAGGTTTGTTCCTGTCCATATAAATGGATTTTGCTTTGCCTCTGCGTTTATGACATGCTATTGTATTCAATTATATTCAATAGAGTCTAAAAATAATGAATATCTATATTTACAGTACCAGCTATATTTTAAAGATTTTATTTTATTAAAATCTTTGTATCTGTGTATGTATGTGTGGCATGGGTGTGCAGGTGCTCACAGAGGCCAAAAGGGCCTCAGATCCCCTGGAGCTGGACTTACAGGCAGTTGAAAGTAGCCTGACGTGAGTGTTGAGAACTGAACCCGGGTCTTCTGGAAGAGCGGCAAGCATTGTTAACCATTTTAAAGTAATTCTGGTTGCAGTGTTTGAACCCTGGTGTAAGCATGCATGCACTCTCCCACTCAGGTAGATCCCCAAGTTGAGACCTGGTTGGGTTTTATTTATTTATTTATTTTTGGTAAGACTCTATGTAGCCCTGGCTGTAGACCAGGCTAGGCTGGCCTTGAACTCAGAGATCCGCCTGCCTCTGCCCCTGAGTACTGGAATTAAAGGTATGCACTAGCACACTCTGCCTATATTTTTTTATTATTTTTAACAATTTTTATTTTTATTATTGTTATTATTATTATTATTATTGAGGCCGGTTTTCTCTGTGTAGTCTTGGCTGTCCTGGAACTCACTTTGTAGACCAGACTGGTCTCCAACTCACAGAGATCTACCTGCCTCTGCCACCCAAGTGCTGGGATAAAAGGCATGTGCCATTACCGCCCTGCAAGACGTGGTTTTAAAATTAATAATGCATGGCATTAATTTTAGATGTACAAAGAGCTACAGGGAGACGTAAGCGTCATTTCAGTCCAACTTGCACTTTCTACAATCAGCTGATCACTCATTTCTCATGACCCTTCTAGAAATAGTCTGTGCACTCATAAAGGTGCATAACCTAATTCTTTTCTCTTTTATTTTTATCAGTACATAAAACCACTTCATTTTTTATTTATTTGTATTTATTATATTCACTGTGAATATAATATTTTTAACTTTCAATGATATAAGCAAACATTCCAGAAAATTATTAGCAAGCAACACAAAATAGTAGACATAATCTGTTTGGTAAACGCGGTGTTATCTCAGTCCTGTATGAGATGTTTTAGCCCACCTTCCACAGAAGCAACGATATCCTGAAGACGTAACTGTTACAGCCTACCAGATCTTAGGCCTTAGCACAGGGAGGAAATGGTCTCCACATTTTTTAGACAGTTCACATATACTAAATCCCACTAATTGCAATTGCAAGAGCCAATCTCTAACATCCATTGTATAACCCAGTGCCTCTAGGAATATCTTCTAAAGTAAGAAATTAAGGGATAATATCTAGGTGAAAGGATCTGTATGCTTTCCAATAATGGAGCTCCTTTGGGAATGTGGCCTTTCTGATTAAATGCTACCTGGCCAACCCTAGAATGTAAATTTTTATTAAATTAACATAATTATACTTTTTAAAGTACAGCAATCAAAACAGTAAGCTTCATATGGGTATGAAATTTTGTTTGGTTAGCTGCTGTGTCTATCATAATGCCCACCTAATCCTGAGAGGTGCAGTGTCTAGTGAATGAGCAACTCCATAGGGTTTTGTTGAGGTATTTCAGTTACAGGCACTCTAAAAGATGTGGGTTAGCTGTAAGTAGACTAGTACAATAGGAAACTAGGTACACTGAAACATGGCATCCTGTTTTAGGAAGCTCAAGAGTTTAAAAGAAACTGAGTGGGAGCATCCAGGTAAGAGGATGTGCGTTGTACACTGATTATCTACTCTCTCCACAGTCTACCAATCCACCAACTATGGTATCCTTTCCAAAGAGTCTCAGATTCTTAAGAAATAATGAGCTTCCTCTTTGGGCAAGTTTGAGAGCTATTTCTCAGGTTATTCACACGCCATTTATACTAAGAACTCATACAGTAGTGGAGCAAACTGAATGGAGAAAGCTGCTCCCCACAGCGACCCAGTTTTTAGAAGGCTAGACAGCATTTTCAAACAGGACAATTCAATACTCAACGGTGGCCAAAGTGACACTCTTATCCCAGCAGCAACGATCTAAAAGTCACACCTTCTACACAGTCTGTGAGCGGCCGGCAGCCCACACCTGTGGAGAGTCTCTGAAAACTCACAGCAACATGTGCCCAGAACCCTTTGCTGTGTTGGTGGTGTTTGGTCAATGATGCGGAATTAAAACCCATTATCATACTGTTTTCACAGGACACAGGCCATCATCTTGCCATGTACTCCTCTAAATTGCTCTTCTTGGACCCACCGCATCTGGCCACCTTCACTCTGGTCCATCACCCTGGCCTCCTCAGGGTGGCTCTACTTTTACATCTCTGGCCCACTCTTCCTTTGGCCAACTCTGTCTAGACACAGCAGCTTTCAGCAACTTCTAACCTTTGATAAATACAGAACCACGGGACTCTCCACCCAGAAAGGAAGGCTTTCTGAGCTGGCAGCTTCTTGTCCTTCAGGAATGTCTAACTGCAGAACACTCACACGGCAATCTCAAGGCCCTGGGTAGCGTACTCAGCACTCCCACCCCGACCTCACACACACAACATGCCCATCACCACTCAGCACTCCCCGAGCTTGCGGCCTCAAGGTGCCTCCCCAGCTCTCTGTATCCTAGCACTTTCCACTCTGTGCACTGAGTGGTTATTTGCTATCTACTGTTCGGCTCTAATCAAAGAGCAAGGCATGTACCTGCTTATTTCTGACTGCCTGGCACTAAACTGCACACACAAGCGAACCGTAACATTTGTTAGGAGAGCGAATAAAAAAGAAAAAAAAAAAAGAGCAAAAGGGAGGGAGATGAAGAATACCTCAAAAATTTCAAAACCAGCAATGTCCAGGATGCCAATGAAAGACGCTCCCTGGCGTTTGGTCCTATCCAGCGCTTTATTGATGCGGTGAACGAGCCAGCGGAACAGCCGCTCATAGGTAGCCTTTGCCAGCGCTTCCACTGCAAAATCTGCCTGGAATTAGACAATATCAACCTTTTATCCAGGAAGCGGTCTCAACAAAACACTGTAGCTGTAATATGGCATTCAATGCTACACAGAACTAAACACCTCAAATGGCACTTACTGCTTAGTCATATCTCACCGTGACATACCAACAGAGGCATTAGCACACTCAACGAGAACTGTGGCTAATTACCTTAGGGAATGGGCAAAGCCCTCCCCCTGGCTTTACAGCCTGGGGCGACAGCATCTCCCATCAGCCTGGTTTCTTGTCAGTTGCCCCTGGGGGTGGGGGAGGGGGTGGGTGGGGATCACTTTCCAACCTTCTTAATCAAAGCTATTAATGTCCTTAAAATCAGCACAACTAAACAGGAAGTGTGGTCCCTCTGTTCTTGCTGCTGTGCTACCCTGTAAGAAGACAGTACAGTGGGAGCCTTGGTCTTGTTTGGCTGCTGTGGAACATCAGATCTCTCTACCAGATTATTTGTCAGCTAGGGGACAACTGGAGGTGACTTTTCAAATTTACTTACAAAAATCAATCTAAAATATCCTGAAAAAAAAAAAGTAAATAACTATAGAAAAAACAAACTCATTTAATGCCACGGTAGTTCCTTCCATGTACTCTTACTAACTCAGTTTGGCACATGTCAAACAGAAGGTTAAAGGTCACAGCTTATCATTCCAATGCACTTGGGAGAGCGGTCACCGCCCGACTCACTTGCTCTTTGGTCTGGGCTTTCTGGACGTAGTCTCGGCCGACCTTGATCCGGGGGGTGAGGATCGCCCGAGTGAACTCCATCACGTTCATCCCAAGCAGATGGCAGAGTTTCTGGGCAACTGCAGTATAAAAGTTTTTCCTAAATGTTCCATTTCCACACGGTCTAATCATGGCATGCACGCAATGGAAAACTCTAGAAACTCTTGAAGTCTCTCTAAAAGTCTTGAAGTGTGACAAAGCTTTAAGTCTGGTGAAAAATGCTTTCTGTTCTTCTGGATCAACAACACATCAGTGAGAGACAGCAAGCCTTTGCTCTCCTGGCCTTGTAGAAGAGTGACCTCCTTGTCTAACTATGGTTCACTCCAAGATCTTAAAGCCGAACTGTACTGCAGCATGTCTTACATCTTAGCATCTTAAATCACTGCACTAAGTTGGATGTGACTGGGTGAGTGAGAGGCACACGGTGGGTGGAGCCCTTCCGCTGCTCTAACTACGTGACCAAATGTCACAGAAAAGGGACCTAGTGGTCAGAAGTTCAGCAAGATGGCCCACAGCCTGGTCAAGAAATGGAGACCATGACCTAGGGATGGTGGTACACGCCTTTAGTCCCAGTACTCAAAAGCAGAGGCAAATGGATCTCTGGGAGTAGAGGTCAGCCTGGTCTACACAGTGAGTTCCAAGACAGCCAGAGCTACACAGAGAAACTCTATCTCAAAAATAAAACAAGCGATAGTGACCCTGACACAGGAGGAGAGTCAGTCCCTCAGGAGTCACATGGAAATAACCATTAATGAACCTCAAGTGGGTTACCAAAAAGGGCTTTGGGGTGTGTGTGTCTGTGTTCATATGTATGTATGTGCACATGTGTGCACATGCATGTGGAAGCTACCGGGCACTCTTGGATGTTGTTGCTCAGGTGGCCTCTACCTTACTTTTGAGACAGGCTCTCTCACTGGCTCAGAGCTTACTGATTACGCTAGGTTGGCTGGCCCACTCCTTGGCCATAGTGCCCTGTGGATGCCCCCATGAAGCCCACTCCTTGGCCATAGTGTCCTGTGGATGCCCCCGTGAAGCCCACTCACTGGCCATAGTGCCCTGTGGATGTCCCCATGAAGGCCACTCACTGGCCATAGTGCCCTGTGGATGCCCCCGTGAAGGCCACTACCTGGCCATAGTGTCCTGTGGATGCCCCCGTGAAGCCCACTCCCTGGCCATAGTGCCCTGTGGATGCCCCCGTGAAGGCCACTCCCTGGCCACAGTGCCCTGTGGATGCCCCCGTGAAGGCCACTCCCTGGCCACAGTGCCCTGTGGATGCCCCCGTGAAAGCCACTCACTGGCCATAGTGCCCTGTGGATGCCCCTGTGAAGGCCACTCCCTGGTCATAGTGCCCTATGGATGCCCCTGTGAAGCCTTCTAGGCAACAGGGGTTCATTTCCCTCAGAAACAATCTGGCAGCGCCCAATACCTGCAACCACATCCTCTTGGTGTGCAAACTTGTATTCCTGACCAGTGTTTATTTAAATCCATTTCCCACATTTAGAAACAGAAAATCTTCACATCAGAAAATCTAGATTCCCAGTGAGTATGGCACATCCTACATCCCTGTACTCAGGAGGCTAAGGCAGAAGGATGTAAGAGTCTGAAGCCAGCCTGTGGTACATAGTGAGACCCTACCTCAAACCCCCAACCTAAAGGAAGCAGGCAGAAAGAATGTCCATCAGTTTACCTGTGTTTTCTGGCATGGAAGCTTGGTCGGTGTTTCTCTCCTTTTTGAAAGAGATGTTTCCAAACTGCAGCACTGAAGACACGACCTTGAGCATTGCTTTGTATTGAAGAGAAAAACAGAAAAACCCGTCAAAATGCAGCAGGGACACACCCCACTTATCTGGTGCTAGAAACTGGCTCCATGTGACTTTTCTGTACTTCTTCGGGGTTTCATAAAACAGAGGCCGTTCTCATTAGCTTCCCAGTTACTTTCTAATTTGGGTTACTTATAGCAAATTCCCAGGAGTTCTAACAGGGAAGACGTACAGAGGATCTCTTCGTGGGAGAAACCCATTATGTGCATCGCTTCCATGGTCTCCTGAAAGTTATCCTTGTCCTGCTGTCCAGGGATGGGGATGTAGCCATTGGAGAGGAATCTGTAGTTATTAAAACCTTCGAGGAGTAAGTCAGCTAAAAGGAGATACAACAGGATAAAATGTAATTCACACTCATCGGCAGACTGAAATACTCTACTATGGGCATCGAGAAGTCAGGAGAATGGGCTTGCCATCCAACCCATCTCGGGCACACTTTTCCTTGTTAATTCATGTGTGTAAACAAACAGTTTTCCAGTATTTGTGACAATGAAGGAAAAAAAAAGATGTGAACACGTAAACACATCTGCAATCTATTTTTTGGCATTTGTGACTTGTACAATATTCTATTTGAAACTGCATGACTGAGAAACAAGTAAAATTAACAGCTTTAAAAATTTTCATCATCATTTGAATGAAAGCTTTGAAATTCTTATTCTGTATTTTTATCTTAGCAGGTACCTGGCTCTCTTGCTTTTCTGTAGAGCATTCCCCTGGATCACTCCTTTCCCCAATTCTTAACTATATCACATTGAACTTTTTATATTTTTATTAATTGTTTTTGTTTATTTTACATACCAACCAGTTTCCCCTCCCTCCTCTCTTCCCGTTCATTCCCTCTCCCCACCTCCTGTCCACCCCCTCCCCCATCCACTCTTCCTCATTCAGAAAGGGGCAGGCCTCCCATGGGAGTCACAAAGCATGTCATATCACGCTGAGGCAGGACCAAGCTCCTCCCCCTGCATCAAGGCTGGGCGAGGCACCCCTGCATGGGGAATAGGTTCCAAAAAGCCAGCTCGTGTGCCAGGGACAGGTTCTGATCCCAGTGCTTGGGGCCCCACAAACAGACCAAGCTACACAACTGTCACCCACACTGAAGTTCTATAGGAACTGTTCGCTTCCCCCACACCTTTCAACACTTTGGAAATCTTCTGATTAATTCCAACTGCAGAGTCATTGGATGTCTGCAAACGGAAGCCTCAGAGTTTCATTCTTTAAAATGTATCATCTTGAGCGTTTGTCTCTTTAGCAATTCTGTGTGTGGCAGAGTTTTTACCCCTGCATGTTTCCCTACTCAGTTTTTAGTTCCATGTGTTCACAGTTATTTTCTCACATGGTGAGAAAAGTCTATTGCATCATGCATCTACGCAAAGCTATGTAATATATACAGTAACTGCAGAAGCACTGAACCTTCTTAGTGTTTTTGAGTCAGCAAAATTCTTGCCTCAGCTAGACAGGGTCTCACTGTGTAGCCCTGGCTGGCCTGAAGCTCACTATGTAGACGAGGCTGGCCTCAGATGTACAGAGGTCTACCTGCCTCTGCCTCCTGAGTGCTGAGGTTAGACCACACTTGGCTTTAAATGTTTTTATTTTCGAGAATTTTACTTTCTACTCTTCCAGCCCTAAGCTTCCAGTCCTTGTGATTCACACCAATATACAAACACCTCACTTCTCACTCATTCTAGTGCAAATACAGTCTGTATTTAGTTATAAGTCAGGCAATAAAAGCTTTATTCTACATTTTATTAAGTAACCCCTCCCCCCATTTTCCATTGTAAATGTTGGAACAGAATCATAAAAGGTGGCTTTTAATTTAAGACAGGGTCTCTTTATGTATCCCTGGCTGTCCTGAACTCTCTGTGTAGACCAGGCTGAGCTCGAACTCACAGAGATCCATCGGCTTCTGCCTTCCAACTACTGGAATTAAGGGTGTGTGTCAGCATATCCAACTCTAATGAATTTACAGAACATTTCAAAAGCTAACACAGCAAAACTCACACAGCTGCCCTTCAGTGCAAACAGTCAGAAGCTGACTGAGTGCAGGGGGGTAGGGACCCCGTTACTCACATTTCAGGTGCTCCCCCGCTCCAGATAGCAGCTGGTAAAAGATATGAAACGTACGTTCATCTTTAGCTTGACGAACAGCACGAGACTTTTCCAGAAGGTCTGAGCAGAGAAGGTTAAGGGTTTAGTTACTAAGAGGGGGTCCTTCTACAGTGTCTACACACAACTTTCTTTCTTGGCTATATATCAACTTTGTTACAGTGAACCAATCAATCTGTATGAGACAAAAAAAAACAAAGCAGCTTATGATTCTTATTAATTTCAGACTCACTAAAAAGATTACAGGTGTTTCCTTTAACCCCGTTGTTATTCCAGCCACCACGCATTACTGTGGGCTGTGTTAAAAGAGCACAGCCTAGGAAGTGAAGGAAGCTGCTAAACATGAACGGTAGATGCTATGTAACCCCAGACTATCATAGGTTTACAAGTAAGGAACAGGCGCAGGGAAAAGAGCCGGAGAGACAGTTAATGACACGGAACGTGTTCCTTCCCTCACTGCTGTGGCTCAGTTTGCATCCATCATGGTGGGGAAGCCATGGCGGCAGGTGCATGAAGCCTGTGGTCACACTGCATCCACAGTCAGGAAAGACAGATGGGTGCTTGTCCTCGGCCTTGTTATTAGATCCAGGACCTCTGCCCATGGATGGTACCACCTGCATGTAAAGTGGGTTCTCCCACTTTAGCTCAGCAGAGACAATCCCTCACAGGCTGCCCAGACAGTGTCTATGGTAATTCTAAATCTCATTTAGCTGACAATCAAGATTAACCATCACAGTGCGACCCAAAACATGTGCCTGACCACTCTGCTCCTGTGACACCCCCCTGGTTAAAAACCTGGCCCTCCATCTTTGCACATGGAGTTCTTCTCCCAAGTGCTTTGACATGCAGCTATGATCAGATGACATCATTGCTACACTGACCACTGGGCTTTTTGTTCCCTGCACTGAAGCGTGAGAGACCATTGCCTAAAGCACGAAGCTATCCACCTGCCTGGGTTTCCTAGGGCAGAACGCCGTGGAAGCAGCACCCAAATTTCAGACAAAGGACACCCATCTGTGAATGCAGGGCTCAGTGTAAGACTTGCTGGGGCTCTCTGTACAGTGCTTAGATGCTGCTGTAGTGTCGAAGGGTCCACAGGCACATTGGGTGCTCATGGAATTTGTTTCATTGCTTTGCAAACCGATAACATCTTCTGGGGGTATACCTTTCCTGGGGCTACCAAATGAATTAATTCTGTAAGTGCAAAATGCCTGAATTTTTAGTTATACTAACTCCACCATGTTCTCATCATTTGGTTAAAAAAAAAAAAAAAAAAAAAACGTAGTCTGATGAATGTTATTAACAGAACAGTATGAACGGAGCTAAATGACCAATTCACTATATCATCATCCCCTCCCTGGCTTCAAATGTATAAAATTCTAGTCTTAATTCACAGGAATTTTTCTACCTAGCCATCATATATCAAATGAATTTCTATTACTGAAGATATTTATTATCTCACTAACCTAAAAGTAATTTTGTGTGTGACAAGGTCAAATCTAGGGCTAGGCAAATATCCTACCAACTGAGCTATATTCCCTGTCCCCCTAAATTTGTTTCATACAGACCTATTATTCCTTCGGGCCATTCTATGCAATGACATTTCTTAGGATTATTCTATGTATCTGATGTGTCCTGTCTTTGGTATAACTTTATTAAATTTCTTTAACTCCATAACTCCATAGGTTTGTCTCATTGAATAGAGGCACAGCCTAGGATTGTCATAAGAATATGGTAAACAGTGGGCAAAGAGTCACAGCTGTCTAGTCATATACCACAGAGTGTGGGCCTCTCTACTCTCAGGCCCACACATTTGTGGTTTGTTTTAAAGATTTGTTATATCTATGAATACTTGTCGGGGCCTATGTGAGTTTCTGTGCAGCATGTGCATGCAGGTGTCCAGAGGACAGAATGAGTTACATGCAGTTGTGAGTTGCCTGACATGGATCCTGGGAACCAAACCAGTGTCCCCTGCAAGAGCAGTATGAGTTATTAACTTCTAAGCCATCTTTCCAGCCCCTGTGGCCTGTTTTCCAAAACAACAACAACAACAACAACAAAAATATCCACACCATTTGGAGCTGATAACCAGTAACTGGAAGTACCTGCATGTGTCACAATGTCGCTTAAGTCCTCCCACCAGGTTTGATATCACAGATGGCTGCTTAAGGGTGCAGGGAAATGAAGCCATTGTTTTGGACTGTGCAAATGTTAAAAAGGATACATGTTTCAATGTTGGCCCCAACAATATAGCCAGTTACATCAAAGTTGATCCGAATAAACTTGCCCTGAGAAGAGAGAGAGAAAACGAGGTAAATGAGGACACGGAGGACCTGAGCACTGTAGTAAACAAGACAATACACCCTCCTCACATACAAGGAAACACCCCATCGATGGAAACAAGCAGCAGTAGGCTAGACCACTGTCCTGGACTGTGACACAATAAATCTAGAAACTGTCGAGAAAGGATAAGATGAGCCAGAGAGATGGATCAGTGGCTAAAAGCACTTACTGCTTGGAGAGCCTGAGTTTGGTTCCAAGAACCCACATCAGGTTTACAACGGCCTGCTGGGGATGCTGTGAATGTGTTGCTCTGATTGATTGATAAATAAAACTCTAATTGGCCAGTAGCCAGGCAGGGAGTATAGTGTAGGCGGGACAAGCAGAGAGGAGAATTCTGGGAGGAAGAAGGCTGAGTCAGGAGATGCTGCCAGCAGCCACAGGGAGAAGCATGATGTAAGATATAGGTAAGCCACGAGCCACGTGGCAACTTTACAGATTAATAGAAATGGGTTAATTTAAGATATAAGAACAGACAGCAAGAAGCCTTCCACGGCCATACAGTTTATAAGTAATATAAGTCTCTGTGTGTTTTGTCCCGACTGCCGGCAGGCTGGGATACAGGAAAACTTCAGCTACAGTGCCCATAACTCCAGTTTTTTTTTTTTTTTTTTTTTTCGAGACAGGGTTTCTCTGTGTAGCTTTGCGCCTTTCCTGAAACTCACTTGGTAGCCCAGGCTGGCCTCGAACTCACAGAGATCCGCCTGTCTCTGCCTCCCGAGTGCTGGGATTAAAGGCGTGCGCCACCACCGCCCGGCTAACTCCAGTTTTAAGGGGCCCTGCACCCTCCTCTGGCTTCCAAAGGCACCATGTGCATGGCACAGATATACATACATACACATAAATGAAAAGAAATTAGTAAAATCTTAAAAGGTGGAAGAAAAAGTAAAGGAATGAACCGCCTTGCCAGTTAGAACGTGAAAGCTTTTCTAAGTAGTCTGAGGCAGGAGGCGTCTCAGACGAACACCACAGCTAGACTTCAACTGTTTGGTCTGAAGTTTTCAATAGTAGAGATGATTTTTGCAGGAGAATAGAAATCCATTAAAAAGTGGAGAGTGAGGGAACTTGAATAGACATAATTATAAAAAGTAGCAAAATGGAATAATGTCTTCTAAAATGCTGAACAGTTTTATAAACACGAAGCAACCTGAGCCCTTATATACCCTTGGGAGAGAGAAGGCTGGGGATATGGCTCAGTGACAGACGGTTGGCCTGGCACGCACAAACTGAGTTTGCGTCCCAGCATTCCCGCCAACAGACAAAAACATTTGGAGAAGGAGAAAGCAGTGGTTGTTTCGTAATTCTTTGACAGTTATTATTATACCAAGTACTCACTAATAAGACAGAATGAACACAAGAAAGGCGAGACTAAGATGAACCGGATTGCAGCTTTCTATATTTATAAGATATAAAAGGCCAAATGAAATACTTCATAAGGCAGGAACATGCCTTATGACGACTGAGAAGGGCTTACTCTAGACTGTTAACAAGTATTGACACTGGTGAAAAGATACTGAAGTTCACCAGTGAGGTGTTAGAAGCCCTCCTCTGAGGGAGCTGCTTCTAAACTTCGGGGGAAGTGAAAAGGACTTTAGTTACTTGCCATATGAATCACTACACACACACACACACACACACACACACACACACACACACACACACACACACACACAGTTGCCTTTGACATCTGTTCACTGTGAACCTCACCACATCCACACAAGAGCATACAAGACAAACTGGTTTTTTCAATTATGTTCCTCGAAAGTTAAGAGTGGCTTACAAAAGGTATCTCTAGTCTTCTTCCATACTTTCTTACATATTGAGAAACAACAGGTTGTGCTGGTCTGAATGAGAATGGCCCCCACAGGCTAATAGATTTGAATGCTGGGTCTCTAGATGGTAGCTCGCTTAGGAAGGACTAGGAGGTCTGACCCTGTTGGACGAGGCATGTCACTGGGGTGGGCTTTGAGGTTTCAAAAGTCTTGCTTTCTCTAACTGCTTCTAACTTGCAGATCAGATCAAATGTGAGCTCCCAGCTACTGCTCCAGTGCCTGCCTGCCTGCCTGCCACCTCACTCACCACAGTATGATTAACCCTCTGAAACTGTAAGCAAGCCCTCAACTGAACGCTTTCTTCTGTTAGCTGCCTGGGTCATGGGGTTTCCCCACAGCAACAGAACAGTAACATAACATAAGCCAACTTAAAGATGAGGCATTAGTTACCACCGTTAGTCTCTCAGGCAATCCAATTATTCTATTATTATTTATTTGTATCTGTGTGTGCCTACTACATGGGTTTCTGTGTACCACATACATGCAAGAGTCCAGAGAAGCCAGCAGAAGCTATCAGATCCCCAGGAACTGGGGCTGCAGGTTGTTTCTGAGCCACCTGACCTGGGTGCTGGGAACCAAACTCAGGTCCTCTGGAAGAACAGCAAGTGCTCCTAACCACTGAACTATCTTTCCAGGCCCCAATCCCATTCTTCTTATACTTTTAAACTTCAGGGGTGGGGTTCTGGGGCTTGAACTCAGAGTCTTGAACATGCTAAACAAGCATGCCATCAACTGGGCTATATCCCCAACTATTATTTTAATCTTTTTAGCATAGCTAGCAATACTTATAAACAATGATCCAATTCCTTGGATGATGAAACAGCACAATGTTTCAACACAGAATAAAAATAAGATCACTAATACTCCATCTGTTTCTAAGATTTAGAAAATGCTTCAGTGGATCCATATGGTCATTACAAGACAGTGCATTTTATTCTACTTTAAAGATAAGTTTATTTTGTCTTTGTTCCCGGGAAGGACTCCCCCCCACTTCCCAACCCCCGCAAGAAAGAATAAAGTTAAACCATGACTCCATATGGGTAGTTAACTGTTCAAAAAAACTCAGAAACTAAAATTGGGTCCTGATGTTATAAAAGCGGTTCAAATGCTCCATGCATTTTAAACAGCCGTTCCATCCACACCATAGCCCACTGAGTTCATAAAGAACTGCTATTTTAAGATAGTAGTCAAAAGACAATGCTCTCGTTCCAAGGCCATAACACATGCCAGCACTGCCCAAGCCAATAGTTCCCAAGCCTCTTGTTTAAACACCACAGGAAGTCAGCAAACAGTTGGTATCAGCTAATTCCGACTTAAGAGAACAGTCCACTTACAAAATTCATTCTATCTAGTAACGCCAACTTACAGCTTACACCAACATGTCTAACTTCTTCACTGAATGCATAACATCACACTTCGTAACTAAAAATAGAACTACCACATGACAGCTACATCAGGCCTGGGTACATACCCAAAGAAAACAAGTCGGCACACAAGGAACACCTTCATACCCATGCTTATCATGGCAGTATTCACAAGGCCAGGACACAGAGTCAGTCAAGGTGCCCGTCAATAGATGTATGTGTAGATAAGTACATACAGTGGAGTTATGTGCACATGTACATACAGTGGAGTTATGTGTCTATATACATACAGTGGAGTTATGTGTCTATGTACATAAGTGGAGTTATGTGTACATGTACATACAGTGGAGTTTGATTCAAGCAGAGAGAAGAATGGAATCATGCCATCTTCAGGATAATGGTGGATAACTGGAGGGTAACGTGAGACAGCGACACCATGGGAAGAGCAAATGGGTGGCTGGAGAAAGGATATCGGAATCCAAGAGCAATGGAAGAAAATTCAGGTTCTGGCTTTCATACTCGCTGATCTATGAGAGAAAGTCCTAAAATAATTCAGCTGTGCGGTGTTTCCAGCATGCAGTGCCCAGTCCCCTCAGCAGTCCCCAGGTCAGTCTCCTTTTCCTATCTGGGTCCACAGTCACTCTAGTCATTACCGTGGGGGCCAGAGAATGATCCTTGGCGTAAACGTAAAGAACTGAGCGGAGTCAGAAGGGTCCAGAGAAGCAAGGATGCAGGAGTAAGGACGGAGGAACCAGAAACATCCCCTCCCTTATGCTTTTTCTAGATCCCACTCAAAAGGAACTAGTGTTTCTAAAATCAGCACATGTTAAAAGTCAAAGTTCTAGAATTAATTCTATCTCCAAGACATAAAACAACAACTTTATGAAGCTCTTTACTACCCACTCTTAAGCCAAACGGCATTTATGCACAAAGACTCTTAAGGACACAATAAAATGAAATTTCAAAACTCAACATTTTACTGAATATCCTCAAATAACCCAAAACTTAAATTCTCCTTTTGTTGAAGATCCTGGCAAATTAGGTGAGAAGCAGGCCAGAGGATGGGCCTCCACTCCAAGAGAAGCTGCCAGGAACTCGGGTGGATGAGAGGTGACATTTTGCCTTTGGGGGTAAAAGGGGAACAGAATCCGTAAGTTAAAAAGCATTCACTTCAACACACACACACACACACACACACACACACACACACACACACACACTCATTCCCACTGACTGTTTCTAGTAAATCCAGACTAAACTGAGAAACAAATGTCTTAGTTTTATGGGGGTCCTCTATCTCTTAGATATTATGTGAAGAAATTCATGATAAATATATATACCCTCTCCATAAAGTTGAGACTATGGTACCTGGTCAACCAGAATCTCACCAATTTAAAAAAAAAAAAGAAAAAAGAAAAAGGAAAAACGCCACGAATATGACTGCCCACTGTCTAGTAGTCACAGTTATACTCGGCATTGGGTGACATTTACAGCTGTCCTTGGCTGCACATGGCCTGTTGGAAATGCCTGTTGAGAGTATCCTAAATGGAAACTCGGAACTCTGCCTCCATGGGAAACATTCTCCCCCTAGCTTAAGGACGAAACACGAGGCCTTCCAAATGCTGGGCAGTAACACTGAACTACACCCCAGCCTTAAAACACAAGCTGTTAGGAATTTCATTTTAACAGGACAACCTGGACACTGCCCATCTTAACTCTATAAAGAAAATTTAGTTATCTTACTTAGTTAATATTTGTTCTGAACTGACAAACTTTTCTGGGAAAATTTTCTGGAGTGGCTCTCAAAGCATCTGGAGTAACTAAGCCTAATGAATTATTATTAGCAGCCACTACAGGGGGAGGCAGGGTCATTTTACACTCTGTAATTACTTTCCCCTTCTAGTTTGGCACCTAATCCAATTCTATACGAGTCATGTTTTACTTTAAACACCTGAGCATAGATTGTGATGTATATGTACTATGTTTTAAATTCCATTCTGGAGGTAGCCATTCTCCTTAAACAAAAGAAAGGTCATTTAAAGAGCTGTGGCTAGGGTTTAACCCAAGGCCAGATGGCCACCTCAAATGTTTCAATTATCCTAAACTCCAGAAGCTTTGCTGTTACTAAAATGAGTGTGCATGTGAACTAAATGGCCTGTTACTTAACATGATGGATATCAGATGGTACCAGGATAACTGGAGCCGTGTTAGGAATTAAAGACCGACCTGACTGAAAATGCACACTCTACCTAGGTATGAAAAAGATGTCAAGACTCCAGTCAGCCCAGAAGGCCTGGAGCTTGGAGCTCCGCAGAAGGCTTGGCTCTAAAAGGGTGAGTGTGTGCACAGTGGTTGATCTGGGATGCTGGGTTTATGGCAGACTATACCTCATCTCGGATACTGTCACATGAGCTACAGCGGACCTTTCAGGGACAGCTTTGGTCAGTGTATTAGGGGTTTTTGATGTCTGTATTACATGTGAAGGTGTAAATCTGTGACTTCATTGCATTATAATCCAAGAATCAAATCAGAGGGAGAATCTCGTGCCTCCACCTTGCTCTAACTACTTGAGGCTAATTATCTACCAGAGGGCACAGGAGAGCTGTGAACTGTTAAACTGCCTCAGGTTGGTTTAACAGTGAAACACAATTAATAAGGAAATAAAGCACTTGTGCAAATAGCTTTCTGAGAGGCCTGTCTGCAGCTTCAAACAACCACGTTAAGCTCAAGTCCTGTTTCAGAGTTTCATTATGAGAAAGGCATTGTCTATAAATGGCCTCCATCTGGAATGCATTTCCCTTCTCATAAACAGCACTGGACTAACTGTGGATGATTATTTTCATACCGTAATGCTCTCCTGAAGAATCCCTTAACACGAACCACATGCTAGCATCTTTAGAAGAAAAGATAGTCTTCAGGAAATTAGCCAGCTATATCAGATCAAAGAAATGGAACCAAACGGCTTCTAAAGCTCACAGAGTTTATAGTTTCAAATATTTTCACTGCAAGCATGTGGCTTGTAAACAATGACTGCATGAAATCTTACTGTACACACAACTCATCTTTTAACATCAAATCACTTTCAGGATGACACCAATCCTAACCCAAGGCCTGTCCTGTCCATGGAGCCAAATGCCTCCCACACAACTCCAACCCACACTTCTAAAACAGGAACATGCACATTCTTAGGGGGCGTAACACACAGTGAGCAACTCCACGACATGGCAAGTCACCGAGAATATTAATGTTTAAAAGAAAATGAAGGTGTCCTACGGGGCAGGACTCTAGGTTGCCCAATAAGACATTCCCCAGGCCTGGGCTGTAATTGGCTACTGACTGTGGTGAGGAGACTGAGTGTAATCACTGACTGCAGGAGCTCTGAGGGAAAGATGCAGGTTGCAAACAGGAACAGCAGAGAACTTCTCAGATGGTGTTCAGACAGCCGGGCAGCTGGGAGAAATATGGGTAGACCTCCAACACGTGCTGGAGGTTTAACCACCTGGATTCACTACCAGTCGGTTGAAGGTCTGAAGTCCTAGGTATTCTGACTTCCAGCTTTCAGCTTAAGCAGCTGTTTGGTTCAGTTTACTGATGTAAGACATAATGGAACAAATCCCGAAAGAAGAAAAATTTTCATTTGGAGTATGTTAACCCTTAGAGATCTAGAAGTCATTCACAGAGATACCAATTGAACAGCAGAACTTCTTGGCAAAGAATAGATGCTTAATAATTAATAACCAGTACTCAAAGTTTAAAACTGAGTTATGATCACTGGTTACTTTCAAGTCCCCTAAGAACCAAAGTCAGCACCTACAGAGGAATACAGAAAGGGTATCTTAACTGACTAGCACTCAATCAGTAAAATTAATTACATAATCATGCTTTATAAGAGGACTAAAATCAGATACCTGTTTTAGTGTTGTGTGGCTAACACCTATGACACCAGCAGAAAGCTACTAAACCATTCCTAAGCAAACAAACGAACAAAGAAATCCCTAATACTGTACAAAAACATCAACAACTGGGAAATGTCTTTGCTTTTTGGTTGACTCAGAGTTATATCTAAGAATATTGCCTTACTCACTCAGGCAGAAATCTGCAGGCAGGAACTGAAGGAGAGGCCACTGAGGTGTTGTTCACTGGCTTGTTTCAGCCTGCTTTCTTATACAGACCAAGTGCACCTTCCAAGGGAAGACATCACTCACAGTGGGCTGGGCCCTCCCACATCAATCAATCATTAATCAAGAAAATGCCTAGAGACATGCCCACGGGCCAATCTAAGAGGAACAATTCCTCCTCCCTCTCCCCGGGTGACAGTAGCTTGTGTCAAATTGACAAAAACCAACCAACATCCTCGGGTATACTTTACAAATAAACTCCAGGAGTGTTAGTTTGGTTTGATCTATAATTTGAATGTACAGTCAAGAGCAGAAATTTTCAACTTCTGCATACCTGACATTTAAAGCCAGGTAGTTCTGTTGTGGGAACTGTCCTGTGTATCATCAGGTGCTGATCAGCATCTCTGACCTCTACCCAACAGATACCAACAGCACACCGATACCCTCCCCCATGGCTGAATGTCTCTTGGGAAGCCGCCAATTAAGAACCAGCAAGAGAAGTGGCAAGGCTGGATGGAGATGGCTCAGTGGTTCAGAGCACTGGCTGCTCTTCAAGAGGACCCAGGTTTGATTCCCAGCACGCACACTGCAGCTCACAACCATCTGTAACTCCGGGCCCAGGGGACCCGACCCCCTCTTGCCTCCATGGGCACCATGGTACATACTTACAAGCAGGAAAAATAAAAATACCCCTATACATTAAAGAATTTAAAAACTGAACAAAACTGGGCAGTGGTGGCATATGCCTTTAATCTCAGCACTTGGGAGGCAGAGGCAGGCGGATCTCTGAGTTTGAGTCCAGTCTGGTCTACAGAGCAAGGTCCAGGACAGCCAGGGCTACACAGATAAATCCAGTCTTGAAAAAACAAATGAAACAAAACCAACTAAAAAGGAATAATGTCAATTCAGAACCCACTATATGTCAACAATGGAGCCCTTTAAGGATGTGGGGTAGACTGTAAGATGTCCCCATCACTGGCATTCATCCTGTCACAGCTCTCCCTCCCCCAAAGTGTCAGAACACCAAAAAGGACGGATATGACTGATATGTAACTTTCAATAAATGTTTTAGTACCAACTTCTTTTTTATAGGCAAAAATAAGACTACTGTGTATTGCACAGTTTCTCTTGGATTTAGAGTGTGGTTGGGGATGGGCAGGGAATGGGGTACAGAGAGGGGGAAGAATCAAAGATGGGTAGCTTGATTTATGTGGTAAAATGAAGGATTTTCCACAAAGCTGTACTTAAAAATCCTCATGTAAAAAAAAAAAAAAAATCGCATACCAAAACTGGGAGCTCACTACTTCTCCCTCCCAGTAAACATAGGGCTTTTCAAGGGGGAGAATTCAAGATTCAACTGTGACATAGACTAATGTGGATGATCCAGGGAAGGACAGGCCTCTAATTCAAGTCTCCTTTTCTAAATGTAGACACAGGCATTCTGATCCTACTTTAGATAAACAATGCTAAAGGAATTACTAAATGAATTTAGGATTAAGCCAATCTTCAAATGTTTCTTACTAGGAACAAACAATATTCCAAGCAAACAGATTTCTATTTCCTAAATAATGTGGAAAGCCTGGCACACTTTAGCTCTCGAGGCTGAGACAGATCAACAGTGCTGTCCCCCACCTCATGTTAAAGTTCTAACCTCAGTACTTCAGGATGTGACTGTATTTGGAGGAGACGGTCTTTAAAATGATAATTAGGAGAGATGGCCCTAAACAGACAGGTCTCCTCAGAAGAGGAGAGAGACAGAGATGGGGAGGGACATACTGGGAGAAAATGGCCATCTATCTGTAAGATAAGGAGAGAAGGCTCACAGAAAACTAAACCTACTGATGTCTTGATTTCAAACTTCCAGCCTTCAGAAAAACACATCCCTATTGTCTAATCACAGAGCTAGAGACCCTGTTTACTAGGCTAGGCCTCTGTGACAACCGAATCTGCTCTCTTCCACTAGTCAGGAAAGCCACACCACCGAAAACTGTACCTGCAACCTACAACTTCACACATTCAGTGTTTAAAACATGTAACAATGACGCTATGTTCTCCAGAATTCCATACAGGTGTGGTCAGAGTTCAAGTGTCCGTCACCCTGGAGTTTTTCACTTTCCCCAGTATTTCGGGGGAAGAAGGAAAAAGAGTCAAATTTGAACAACTTAGGCAGAGATAATTGAGCACTGAAGTTTCTTGGATAATAGAAAAAAATCCTCCCCTAGGGAAGCTGAGGCAAAGAACAGCTATCAGGGAATTAAAGAAGTTGAAGAGTTCAGTAAAAAGCTATAACCCAGGCGTGGTGGCGCACGCCTTTAATCCCAGTGCTCTGGAGGCAGAAGCAGGAGGATCTCTGTAAGTTCGAGGCTAGCCTGGTCTATAGAGAGTCCCATGACAGCCAGGGCTACAAGAGAGACCCTGTCTCAAAAAACAAAGAAAAGAAGTTGTAAACAGAAGCGATCCTAGTGAGGACCATCCTGTCCATAGCACGTTATGAAAAGGAGAACTCATACACCAAACCAACGCCATATTACTTACACCCGTTGATGTGCTAAGTACGTAACACGTACACCACTTGTCTTCGGGTTGCTATTGCTGTGATGAAACACCATGACCAAAAGCAATTTAGGGAGGAAAGGGTTTATTGGGCTTGTATATCTGAAGTCACAGTTCACTGAGGGAAGCCAAAGCAGGAACTCAAGCAGAGGAGGAACCTGGAGGCAGGAGCTGATGTAGAGGCCCAGGAGGGGAGCTGCTTACTGGCTTGGTCCTTATGGCTTGCTCAGCCTGCTTTCTTACAGAACCCAGGTCCACCACCACCCCAGGGGTGACCCCACCCACCGTGGGCTGGGCCCTCCCCCATCAATCACTAATTAAGAAGATGCCCTGCAGGCTTGCCTACAGCCCAGCCTTATGGAGGCAGTTTCTCAACTGAGGCTCTGTCCTCTCAGATGACTCTGTGAAGCTGACATGAAACTATCCAGCACTCCACTATCTATGCGATCCCGTACCAGATGATTGGCAAAGGTCAAGAAGTAAACACAGAGCTCTTACACAATTATGTGTCCATATCAAAACCTACGAACTGAAACACAACTACAATTACTTTCCTATGGGGCTGCTAGAGGTATGACTCCATCTATTACTCAGCCTTTCTTAAAATCTAAAGAGAAAAATCAGTTCATTTGCTCAAGTCATAGTAGACATTTCATGAGAAATCTGAAGAAGTCCAAGTTTTTTGGGCTTTTCAACTTACAAAGCGAGATGAGTTATCATTTTTCACAGTCTTCGCATTTCCAAAGGATTCCAGAATTGGATTTGCTTGTAAAAGCTGCCGTTCAAGTTCCCCCTAAAAGACAGCACACATATACATAGACATACACACACACATAAATAAAAACAGATGTATGTTAATCTGTGTCTGTACTTCAGTCCTTGGGGTGAAAAAAATATTCCAAAACCATCCTCTTCCTGGCTCGTTCATCCTGCTAACCATCAGTGACCTCTGCAGGCTCCCTGTTCCTGGTTTTGATAATGGGTTCTGCTGAAAGAAAAAAAACCCAGCATCTAGGGGGGGGGTCACAGGAGAAGAAAATGTCATGTTGGTGAGATAACAATTTAAACTAGGCAGAAAATAAAACTTAGCAATTGGTTTCCATGAAATGAAATTGAGTGTAACACTCTGCTTAAGAACACATTAGCACTGCTGTTAATTTTTATTTTGCTCTGTGTGAAGGATTTAAGGGGCTGACTGAATAATCTCCACCGCATTGCTATGCATTTCCACCCTCCCGAGTGCTTTCACGCCATTGTCACGGTGTAGATGGAACACACCCACCTCTGTATCAGAAGTGGGCAAAGATGGCAGGGTCCTCCCTTAACTAAGAGTAGACCACTTGGCAAAGCGCACACTTCAGTCAATGTTTATGTGCAAACTAGACTACAAAACAGACTTCACAAGGGACCCACGGAAAGCCGCAGGAGAAAGCATGATGTCGAGCCTGGCCAAGGAAAACACTAGGAAGTGATGTTGTGTTTCTGGAATGTAATTTCAGATTATCTTTTATGACCTAAGTAAATCTGTTCCCCTCACCCAACACAAATCTTATCCCTATACTTTAAACTGCCCACAATATTCTAGACTTAAAGAAAATAAATAAATAGAAGCCTCTAGCAAATGTGATTCTCTAAGCAAAAAAGATAAAACAAAGAAGCTCACGGAGGATTTTAAACCAGTGGTCATCACATGATGCATGATGCATGTCCACTGTCAAATCTCAAAACTGGACCAAATCATGCTGTGCTATTGCTTCACGACTCATAAACCTGGGGCATCAGCAAGGCCAACCCGACCTCAGTTTCAGCATCCCCCTGCTGGGGACTCTGCAATGTGATGCAGTTTGAAGGGCAGGCAGTGTTCCCAAGGCACCCACAAACATTCGGACATGCTTCTGCTGTCAGTCTGGACTGCCCAGATCTCACAGGCCCTAACCAGTCTACCGCTGTGTTCAGCTGAATACAGTCAAGAACTGGTCCTCTCTTCTGGTCACTTCCCTTTCTGGGCGTTAGGTAACCTCTCTGTACAGTGAATCTTACAGTTTGTTGTCTGATAAATACTTGGATTTTTTTTATGTAAACCTCTTTATATTATATGCTAACAAATTTTCTTTCTTTCTTTTTTTGTTTTGAGACAGGGTCTCATTATGTAGCCCTGGCTGTCCTTGAACTTACTATGCAGAATAGGCTGGCCCCTAACTCCCAGGGATTCACCTGCCTCAGCCTCCCAATTGCTGGGATGTTACCACCCAGCCACTAAAATTTCTTAAAGATGGTTTTCATCTTGAGCTAATTTTGATTACTGAGAGGTATTATTACTAAGGTCTGCTATGGGCTGGGGATGTAGCTCAGAGGCAGAATGCTTGCCTGGCATGTGCCAGGCCATGGATTCAACCCTTAACACTGCAGGGGGGTAGGGAGATTGCCTGTTACCATTCTGTGAGCCAATACTTCCATCAGCCTGATTGTTACTGAGGTCTTGTAATGCTTGTAGCACACTGATTTTGTACCAGTTATCTGAACCTCCAAAGGCCCCCTCTCCCCCTTGCTATTCGATTCAGTTTGTGGGATTAGAATGCAGTAATTGTCAGGGAAACTGATGCTCTGGTAAGTGAAGTGCCTACCGTGAGACGGAGGGCTGACATACCAATTCTTTAAAATCGTGTACCATCCTGCCAAGTCATAATGAAAAGCCTAATAATCCACCTAAGGTGCCTTCCGAACGTGGAAGAGAAACAAGCACAGCATTCCTGGTTCTATGTCCCTAGGCATGGCAACAGGGACTCTCTGGGTCACATTTCTCTCACCAATTCCCTTCCCTTATGTCAGTATCAGGTCAAAATGACATGGGCAAATGTTTGAGCGGATGTACAGTAAGTCCTAAAACATTCAGTAGTGCTGGAAAGGGGGTGGTGGGTGAGCCAAAGGCAACCCTATGATCTGGGCTGAGGTCCCCAAAGTCAACATGCAGACTAGATTTCTGTGCCACTCCTGTTGGCTTTACTAATGGTGTCATGGGTTGTTTTTCTCCTACCACCTCTGAGACATCGGTGAGACCCAGTATAGATCTTACACAAAGCTAATGTAAAACCACTACCACAGTCTTAGAATTAATAGACTTAATTAATAGGTAAATGGTACTCCTATCTCTAAAAACTATCAGGGAACAATGACTATCGATATCCCCACTAGAACTAGGTAAGCACTCACCTTTGCTTCTATTCTATATGATATCAATAAATGTTCTCAATGTTTACAAAATGCTAAGTATTTAGTTATATATTGTTTTAAGGTTTATCAATCATGGCGAAAACTATATTCTTGTGTTTGTTCTATAGTATACAACACACTGTTGGTAGAAGATGAGTTTGAAGTGTTTGGATGTATTCTTTCAAAACTCCTGGCCAGCCAGCCAGCCGTCGTGGGGCAAGGACCCGCTGTACTGCGCAGGACCCAGCACAAGTGCTCCAGAGCACGAGGAGGGTGAGGGTAGGAGGCGTCACCACAAACGGAAAATCACATTCCAACTGCAAACAGCACGCTCTAGTCTCCCTCTCTGTGGCGTCACCTTCGTGGTTAGGGCACCGAGGAGGCAGGTGCATTGGCTCGAAGACATCATCCTCAGCAGATGGTAAGTTTTAAAAATTCCCGAATCTACTCTGAAATGCCCCATACTGAGGCGCAAAGCAGCAACGGACATGTAAAACCTCTGAGCGACCCGCTAGGAGAAAAACCTCAGTGGTACTGTGCTTGAGCTGCCTGGTGGGTGGGTGGTACTGAGGGCGTAACGCCAAATATAACTTTCAATTATGTTATAAAACATATCTAAAAGTTCACAGATAAATCTTTGCTCGAAGTTTCCTTTTGTAACTTGAATTTTGAAAACCAGTGTTTCTTTTATTTACTCGTATTTTCAAGGGAAACATAAACGACGTGCCGTAGCACTTGGGTGTTACACCAAAGGGCAGACAGCGCATTGCCGAGTATGGGGAGGACACCAGAGACAAACACTCCCGTTTGCACACGATCCAGCAATGCCATTCAAGGTGAGCGCCCAAGATCAACGAAACAATGTTCTCACAAAATAAGTACTTAAATGTTCAAAATGGCCCAAACTGGAAGCAACCCAAACATCTGCCAACTACCGAGTGGACAAATAAAATGGGGCATATTTAATACAACCGAATATTGTAGGCCATAAAGAAGAATGCTCTGCTTCTAATGTACACTGGAGGCTAACCCTTGAAAGCATCATGCTAAGTGAAAGAAGCCGGAGAACAATTCTCCTTCATATACAGTGTCCAGAACAGGCACATAGGACACAGAGTGGCTTGGTGGTTGCCAGTGCAGGAGGAAATGGGAGGTGACTGCTAGTGGACAGACGGGTTTCTCGTGGGGAGACAAAAAGAAAATGTCCTACACTGGTGATGTTGAACTGTGTAATCGTGAATATACAAAAGCACAGAGCTGTGTGTGTAAATGGGGAAACGGTATAATATGAATTATACTGCAATATTTGGCCAATAAAGCTCCATGTAAATTCAGAAACCAGTGGAATAAAGGAGGAGAGTGGGAGAAAAAATGAAACTAAAACAAATAGGGACTTTGCAAGGTACAGTCGGCGCTCTGCAGGCTCTGCACCCACAAATTCAACCAAGAATGCAACTGAAATATTCGGTGTTGGGGGTAGCACCTGTTCCAGACATACAGGTTCCCCCTTATCACCACAACAACTATTTACACAGTGCGGATGTGGATGTCATAGTGGGCATTTTAAGTACTCTAGTGTGACTTAAATTACACAAGAGGACCGCACAAGCTCCATTTTCTAGATGGTACCTGAGCATCTGAGGATTTTGGCGTATGAGGAGGATAAGGAGCGGGTCCCGCAGCCAATACTGCTCAGGTATCAAGGGACTGCTGCATGAGCTCCTATTTTCCGGGGTTGGAGACCAGCTGAGAACCAATACTTGCACATTTCTGAACGTATCACAAAGCTACTACAGACCTGACCAAGGCAGCAACAAACAGAAAGGCAGCCCTGCAGCTTGTACACACAGCTGACACATGCAGAGACATGCAACCCAGCAGGGACAGCGCAGCCCAAAGCAGCAGCCTTCTCCTTGGGGAGGATTTGCTTCCGGGGATGGACTGGAACCCCTGAGACATCCAAGTGTGGCATGCTACCCACGTACAACTGGGATGCACTATACTTTACAATGACATCGAAACAAAATGTAAATGACGATGGCTCCTGTGTTTCAGAGAACCTGGAAAATCTGAAGTTATCTTGCTTATTTAACACTATCTCATTAGTGTTCTGGGTACTGACTAAAAATCTTGAATGCACAGAGAAAAGCTGGTTTCTTATCATGTTGTCTTCCTTCAAATACCAAAGAAGCCTTTACATATCCCATAGCATGAGAACTCATTCATTAACTCTTCCAAGCTATACTGCTGACCTGGATTGCAGTAAGTCACAAAAGACCACCCCAGGCCCTCATAGATAAACAGAGCTCTACTGATGGACAATTTCTCACCTTAAATGTTAAGAAAGATACTTGAGAGTCTCAGCATCTATGACAGTTCCTCTGGGTGTGGATGTAGGTATGATCTCTTCTATATGTATTAATAGATCAGCTATATGACTCAACATCACTGCTTCTTGCTTTAAATTAATGGCACCATCATGCTTGTGGGAGACATAACCCTAATTGTTCCCGTCTTCAAGGACTCCAGCTCAGTTCTGTCCTCCCTCTCCAGGGAAGCAGGAAGTCTGGCTCTGGTTTGTGGTTTGTCCAATGTTGGGCATGCTAGGCTAAAAGGCAGGCAGCTGATAACCCTTCCACTACTTGCCCAGCACAAAGAAAATTCTAATTTATTGAGGATATTAAATACAAAAAGGCAAGCCTTTGGGCTGAAACACACACAAGCATAAATTATACAATGCCATCAAAACTTATTAGAAATTTAGTTGCCCCAAAGGTTGTGTCCCCAATTTTAAATGTAACGTACAGCATAAAACAAAGTTTTCATGTGCTTGCTAAATAGTAAGATAGCTCCACCTAATACAAAAGAAATCATCTTCATAAACTAAAAAAAAAAAACAACCCATAAAAAAGACTTCATAAACATGCATTTCAATGTCATGATAAAAGGGAAAATATTCAGATTATCTAGAACATAATCTAAAGCACAAGTGCATGCTGCTTCGTGTGAAAAAATAAGACTCCAGCAATACATTGGCAACACTAAATCTCGTTTTAGAACAGATTCCGCTTGGAACCAAGAGTGCTACATGTTTCTAGGGGAGGCTCGCTCTAAAGACAGCAAGCAGGGCAGGCACTCAAGACTGAGAAGCAGAAAGAAAACCACTTGCCTGGGGTTTCACTGGCTTAGGCGATTCCTGCTGCTCATTACAAACAGATAAGCAGACATTAGCACAGAGTACCAAGCCAGCGTGCAGAGGGAGCTGGTTTGGCTGGCACACAAAAGCTCACCAACTACCACAGCACCTCCAAGCATGAGAGGTTCACTGACACCCATATTCTGTGTTTCTACCTTTCCTACCATTCATCCATCTTCCCACAGATCCCCCAACCCCTAGGGCTGCTATAGGCAGCAGCCAACGGCTACTCTGTAATCCGTAAAGAATCATTAAAATCGTTTACACTCATTTGGCGTAAATAAGAAATCGTCATAGGCACTGCTTATTAATTTATAACAATTCTCACCAATCTCTGCCAGAAACTGGGCCAAAATTCCCATTTGCCTTATGAGAAAGCCTAGCTAATTTCTGTGTACTGTGCCTGGCTCCTCCAGATTGGAAGGAAAAGCAGGGCTGCTGGGTGTGTGGCCAGGGAGCTGCTAGGCAGGGCAGTGTGTGAAGTAGCTGCGCTTTCCTGGTTGGCCTCTGTTCTTACAAAAGAATGAAACGCAGACAAAAGCAATGGAGCAGAGACTTACAGGAATATTATGGTCCTTTCTTCCTTTGTGTGAAGAAGCAACATGGGCAAGGTACTGAATGACCTTCTTTGTATTCTCTGTCTTCCCGGCACCCGATTCACCCCTAAAAGAAATATCAACATCGGCCACTGTAAAAAGAGAGCTGAGGACATGTGTTCCAAAATTACAACTGATAAAACAAAACTGAGCAGAATAAGAATTAGGGAAAGAAAAAAAGGGGAAAGAAGGCAGGAGAAAACTTACAGGCAACAGTAATAACAGAAAGGAAAATGTATTGTTACTGCTTTTCTGTGTTTTTAGATTATCAACTCTTTATTCTTAGAGTTAACCTCGCTATCAACACCACCATCACTGAACTGTCTTGAAAATCATATTCTTTCTTGTATGTATCAAAAATAGATACTGAACAATGAGTTCTGGCTTGCAAAGGAGAACTTATTTTTGCACCTGTCTTTCATCTGTCCTACCATTTCAGTAGGCACACAGAAGCCCATCTGCAGGTGTGTGTCTGTCTCCTACTGTAGCCAAGTCTAGCTGGCCTGGAACATGCAATGTGGACTACTCTTTCAAAATCACAGTGATCCTCTTGCCTCAGCCTCCAAAGTGGTGGGATTAAAAGATTAAGTCCCACACCTTTAATTCCAGCACTCAGGAGGCAGAGGCAGGCGGGTCTCTGAGTTGTTCCAGGACAGCCTGGGCTACACAGAGAAACCCTGTATTAACAGAAAACAAACAAAAAAAAGTATTAAATAAATCCAAATAAATATCACTGGTAGTACTTGTGAGAGAACAAAGGAATATTCCAAAATATATTTTTCCTACACCTGAGGTAAGAGCTTCCAAAGCAAAGAGAAATGTATTAAATGCTCATGGAAAACAAAAAATAAAACAAAACCCCACTGTACTGGAAACATCCCCTAGCATGACAGAGAAATCCCCAAACACTGCTTTGGAGACCACAGTCTGAAGGAACCGACAGCTCTGGACGCTTGTCGCTGGTGTTCACCTCCAAAGCACTGAGGGTCTTCCTAGTCGGAACCAATGTTGCCCCTGGCACACACCTTGAGAGAGCCTTCCCACAGGTAGTGGCCTCACACATGGGGCTTCTGACTGCATGACCTCACCGGCTGGTCTGTGTCTGAACCCACATAACCTTACACAGTACGATACTGAACCTTATATTCTGGACTAAGCTTGAAGTACAGATGGCCCTCTGGGTACTTAGGCACACGCAATTTCTCGCCTCTCTGCTCAGAATAGTATAGTCTCCACAAAATGAGCAATGGCTTACTCTTTTAATATATGAGTATATAAAAAGTTATAATATACTTTTATATATTACATACACAAGATTATATATAAATGACTTGAATTATAAGAAGACATTTCATCTCTAACTAAAGTTTTAAACCTGGTTCACCTGCACTAGAGTGCAGTCTCTAAATGCTTTGGCTTGCCACTAACTCTCCCAGCAAATGCTGACTCCTCCTTTGAATTATATTTGAACGGTATTACTGGAACAGCCGACGCCTCAAGTTTCCAGCAGGCTTCCTGGTTGCATTGTCTCCCCAACTCTGTAGCTGGTCAACCTCAGTCTCTACCGCAGGAGAGCTGAGCAAAGGGATCTTAGTGACCAGCTGTAGGGACTGGAGTAGGAAAAGATCGCTGAGCTTCCATATCCCAACTCTGAAAACGGAGGCAATTGCTTTGCTCCCTCCCAGTTCCAAAATCTGATGATCCCAGACACAAACCCCTTACCAACTTACGGTCACACCACATACTGCTGCCTGTGAGGCTGATCTTGGTTGTCAACTTAACTACATACATCTGGAATCAACTAAAACCCAAGCAGCTTGAGCACACTTGTGGGGGATTTTCTTGACCGGATCATCTGAGGTGGGAGACCAACACTAAATCTGGATCATCTGCAGTCAGGAGACACACCCCAAATCTAGCTGCACCTTCTCGTGGCAGCCCACCTAAAAGGACATGGAAGGAAGCTTTTGCTCTTTGGTCCACCTGCCCTCACTCTGGCTGGCAAGTTCATCTAGCCTGCTGTTGAGGAGTCCCTTCTTGGTGTTAGAACCTACTTCAGGATTCCAGCACATACTGAAGACCAGCTGAGACATCCAGCCTACTGCAGTGAACGACTACTGGATTCCTGGCCTTTCTATCAAGAGACAGCCATTGTTGGACTAGCCAGATCAGCCTGTAAGGCACTCTAATAAATCCTACACAGACACACACACACACACACACACACCAATTCTGTTCCTCCAGAGGACCCTGACCAATACACTGACCACCTCTACATCTCCTCCTAGGAGTTTCTGAGTCTTAAGTACTCAAACTACCAAACTTTCAATAAGGTTTCTGCCCACTTTAGAAAGCATTTAAGAATATTACATCCTTTAAATTATCATTTTATGTAATTTGTACCATTAAATCTCTCTGTATTTTCCTCCAGACCTCTGGTAAGTTTCAGATTATGACTCCTGATTCTCCATCACAATATGGAACAATAGCTCGTACATATAAAGTTCTTGAAGAAAAACTGGCAGTAACTAAAGCACATTGTTAGTAATGTGCAACACTACCTGCAATGTCCACTCAGATGTTGACTGATTAAACACGAGGCAGCTTGAATCCCTACACTAAGATGCTTTACGAACTTATAGTATTGATGAAGTGGTTAAGACTGTGAACTATGGAATAAATATGACCTGCCTAGATTTCAATCTTCCCTTTACCAGTTTGGATATTGAGTGACCCTTGAAGGCCCACGTGATGAAGGCTTGGTTTCTGAGTCACAGCACTACTGGCCCTTATGGATGAGACTTAGTGGAAAGGAAATTACGTCACTGAGGTCACATCCTTGAGAGGGATGTTGGAATCCAGGACCTGCTCGTCTCCTTACAGCTCTGGTGCAATGCATGGTCCCTACCCTAATGCTCTGCACTGTCAACAGGCCCCAGACAATGGAGCCAACCAAGCAGGGGCTGATACCATGAGCCCAGATAAGCCTTTCCCCTTTATAAATGGATTGAGCTCTGTTGTTAAATAGTAAGAGAAAGACCAGAAACACTATTCCTACCTCCCGTGTTCTAGAGAAGGTACTTGCTCCTCTGAGACTTAGTGTAGAGATTAAAATGAGAAAAAGTGATTTCGAGCAACTGAATTAACATGTAAGCATTCAGAACTGTGCCTGGCAGTGGTGTGAATCGTGATGATTAGGAGGACAATGAAGAGCTCAACAGGAAGTAACAACAAAAAGATTTATGTTAACATGGGAGATCACAGAGAAATTAGAACACAATTTTGGGAAAAACAAAAAAATGAAACACAATGGGAAATGACACATCGCAATAGACAGAAGCTGAAGAAACAAAAACATCCTAAGAAAGCAGAAGGAAGGCTGGAGAGATGGCTCATGGGTAAGACCACTGGCTGCTCTTCCAGGACAGACCCACATGGTGGCTCACAACTGTCTGTCACTCCAGTTCCAGGGGGTGTGATGCCCTCTTCAGGTCTCCATGGGCACTAGGCACACAAGTGGTACATAGGCACACATACAGGTGTACCCACACACATAGAAGAAGAAAAGTAGAGTGTAAAACTACTGGGGAAAAGTAAAGGGGAAGAACCAAGCAGGAAGTCCAGCAGACTTCTGCAGAGATAAGAAGACCCCGGAAGAGTGGGCGAGCACTAGACCAAGACCCCAGATAGGAGGCAGCAAAGAGATGGGCTTCATTTCCACCAAGAAACTGGTTTGCAAGGCAGCTTCAGCTTTAAAGTGATGCCATGTGTCACTGTGGTCCCCAGCAGAACACAGTTAGGGAAGGGAGGTCATCTGGCACCATGTACCCCTTTCCTGTACAGAGTGTGTGAGTCAGAGTACAGAGTTAATCTAAAGCCAAAAAAGTGGTCAAGGTGCCACATCTGCTGAAGTGCACTGGACAGTATCTACCAGGAGTTTTTAACCTATTTTCACATTTTCTAGAGAGCTCTCGAGCCTTCGTTAGCTCCTCAAAGGGATGTACAATCGGAAACAAAAACCTAATAAAAAATAAAAATAAAAGCAGATTATTAACACACAGCTACTCTGGGGTCCTTCTTTGAATTCCTCTGGACCCCAATTCTGCCAATAAGAAAGCTCTTTCCTTGTTTTTATTTTCTGGATGTGTGTCACATCAAAAGTATCCCTGGCCTGATATCCTTGCCTGAAATAACTTCAATTTGGAGATCACCACTTCCTCCTACAATGACCATCTCCTGGACACAGCTCTCTCTGAGGAGCACAGGCTCCTCACTTGGCCCCGCAAGGTGACTAAAAGCAGGACAGACGCGTGGCATCTTTGTCTGTCTCTTTTCCTTTTGATCAGTCACCTGCTTGACCGGGCCAGGTAACCACGCAAGGCGTGGCTGTCTAAAAGTTGGTGATTCCTGTACCATCTCACCCCCTTTAAGGCTGAATGTGCCAAGAGAGAAGCAACTGAGGTGTCTCCCTGTCAGCTTTTACAAATTTCTGTCTCAGGTCCTCTAAAAGATGCTCCAAGTCTCCAGAAAAACCTGCATTCACCTTGGTTTCCAGGCCTGTCAGAGCTTTGCAGACTTATTACTGCATGAGCTCACCTCCAAGCCGGAGTTCTCCAAGGGAACCAGACTGCTCCCTTCATTAGGAAGCATTAGGGCTTCCTCAAACCACCTCGCAGACCCAGAACTAAGGTGGCCGTCAAGCGGACCACACTGAGCACACCTGCTTCACTGCTTGCCTCTGAGCAGGCTCAGTTCTTCCTCTATTCAAACTGAAATCTCAGGTCTGGAAATGGCCTGGGGAGGGACATCGATGGACCCCTTTCCTCTTCACACTGTACCACGCTGGCTTCATCCTCTGTGCTTCACCGTATTCATCTCTCTGATGGGCACTTTCCGATGGGTAAACCAACCCAATCAGTTGGGACTCTAGGAGTCAGGACCTTTAACCTTAAAACCCTGGCTACAGTGCCCTCTTTTCTATATTAAATGTGGGTATAATATATTAATAAATGGTTTCCCATAATTTCAAAATTAACATATTTTTAATATATGTGCTCAACCAACATTTACTGAACACACAACATAGGCAAACAAGTTTTCCTCACTTTCAAACTTTAGTCTAAAAGTAATAATCTGTGCTGGATGTCCACAGTTTTCTAGTTTCTGGTTATTTTCGAGCTATATTTTTTATTTCTATAAACAATATCCTTCCCTTTTCTCTGAAATGTAAACCACTATTAAACTGAAACAACTTACATTTTATAAAATCTTTAAAAAATGACAGTTACCAATGAAAACCTGTCAAAGACACAAACACCGGTCCTTTAGAAGGCGGCTCCCTAGCAGGAGACTATGATGGAGACCGCTGTTCAAGTCCCCTCCACCACACTAACACTGGCTCCACGCAACACTTTATGGGTCCTAACGTGACAAGTGTTGGGGACAACAGGTAAAGATGTTAGCTTCTTTTCTTCGCCTAGAATACTTCCCCTCATCTTTTTTTTTATTTTGTTTTTTTGAGACAGGGTCTCTCTATGTAGCCCTAGTTGTCCTTGAACTCAGAGATCACCTGCCTCTGATTCCAGAGTGCTGGGATTAAAAGTGTATACCGCCGGGCGGTGGTGGCGCACGCCTTTAATCCCAGCACTTGGGAGGCAGAGCCAGGCGGATCTCTGTGAGTTCAAGGCCAGCCTGGACTACCAAGTGAGTTCCAGGAAAGGCACAAAGCTACACAGAGAAACCCTGTCTCGAAAAACCAAAAAAAAAAAAAAAAAGTGTATACCACCACAACTCACTATTTTCCCCCCTAACTTCAAAAAAATTTAACAAACACATATTTCTACCCAGAGCTTCTTAAATTTCTATCTACCAGTGGCTTCATATGCTTCCTTTCCCACCCCCACCACCCTTATAGCTTAGTTACAGTTTAAAGAGCAATATAAAAATTTCCCAAGTTTTATGGCTTGAGGACATCTAAAATAGAGTCCCCAGAAAAGCAAACTGGGATCCAAAGAGGCTATGTGATGGGGATCACAGATTGGGATAAGATCATCAGATGTCCACCTGACCATAAGATGGCTTTCAACAACACTATATTGTCATCTTACCTGGCCTAGGCTATCTTCAAACTCATTAGGTAGCCAGAGGAGACCTTGACCCACCTCTACTTGGGATTACATCACTCAGATTACAGGTGTATCCCATTATGCCTGGTTTATGTGATGCTGGGTATCAAAACTAGAGCACCGTACGTGCTGGGCAAGCATTCTACCAAGTGAGCTACATCCTCAGTTCACCAGTAATCAATTCCATCCATTTGTTTATCTTGAAACTTTAAGGAATGCTACTCTTAGCAACACCCAACTGCCCTCAATGCAGGACTCAACTCTGGACATTTGTATATGGTAGATAACCACTTTACAAAAACAAACACAAACCATAAATGTCACATCTTGACTGGAGACAATCATTACACTATACTAAAATATATTTAAAAGGAAAAGAAATTTGGGGCGATCAGCTTGTCTAAAATCAGAGTAATAAAGTTTCAGTGTTCTCTAAAGAAGGGACTAAGGATAACTGCTTTATCAACCTTAATGCTAACGCCATGGAGAGTCAACAGGGGGGTTCACTTTCTCTTCCAGTTCAGCAGTGGAGTCTGAACATGAAAGATGTGGCTCTCTTTACCAATACCTGGTGTGTCCTCACAATGACCAGCAGTGGGTCTGCAGGCTCACACTACGTGGGCAGAAGAGGTTCAGGGTTTAAGCTGGAAGTTCAGCCTTTGTAGGAAATGCAAATTAGAAACTAAACAACTACAAAAGTAAAGCTTAAAGATAAAAATCAAACTATGTACATACTTTTTCTATGTATTTGTTCTTATTTTATATGTATGGGTGTTTTGCCTGCATGTATGCCTGTGCACTACATGTATGCATGCCCTCAGAACCCAGAAGAGGGCTGCAAACAGCCACCATGTGGATGCTGGGAATCCAATCCAAGTCTCTAGAAGAGCGGCCAGAGCTCTTAACTGCTGAGCTGTCTTTCGAGCTCTGTACATTCTTACTGTCATAAACAAAACCCACATTGCTTCTATTTGTGATTTGTGATACTGTGTAAATAGGTATTTAGTATAAAATAATTACTAAATCATGAACACAAAATAACTTCCTCATGAAGTTGACTAGTTATTTGCATATAGAAAACTTTAGCTTGGTTATAGACCAGTGTAAGGCAGATGTGAACACACTCTTGGAATACTTTACTTGGATTTTCAAAAGCACCAAGGAACATAGAATATTAAACCTGGAATACAATATTTCACATTTTCATATTTTTGGCCCACAGTGTTACCTTATAATATAAATATGAAAGCTATAAAATGTCACAATTGTGGTGTCTAAAAACAAAAACAAACAAAAGGCAAGGATGAAAAAGATCAAGATGAACATTTACTAGTGTTAGTACTCTGACTCGCCCCTTGGAGACCCACCCAGCATCCTGACGTTATCTTACTTTAAAGTCCCCTTAAGAGGAAAAAGCACCCCCCTCCCCCCGCAGGTAGCATGCACCTTCCCCCCCTTCTCCCTCTTTCTAGCTCTTTCTTTTCTCCTTCCCTCCATTTCTCTCCCCTTTCCCCAAACCCCAAAATAAACTTGCCACATGGATGTTGCATCTGCCATGTGAATAACTTTCCACCTTTCTCCGTACCTGCATGGCATGTCTCACCCGCCTTGGGGCACCTTGACTCCAAAACCTGCCAAGGCCTCCCAGTGCCTCGCTGTATCATTACAACTAGGACAGAGGAAGGACCTTCTGGGGTGACAGGACTGTCTTCTGTATCCTGATAGATACAGGTTTAGCTTCTACAAATGACTCGGCAAAAACTACACTTAGGATGTGTGAACCCCATTATATGGATTTTGCTCCAAAAGAAAGGATGAAAACATTGGACTTTAAATAATACTGCCTATATACCAAAACATTTAGGGAGAAATGTACCGATCAGTTAACAACTGGTCTTGAAAAGCACTAAGTGAAGGGAATCGTGGCTTACTAAATAAGAGAAAACTACTTTAACCTACATATCTAAACAACTGGCAGTCACCAAAATAAACACCGCCTGAACTTAGGAGAGCCTCTGGACATGCGCAGCTGCCCTTGAGCCGCCCTCGGGAAAAGCTGTGGTAATCCTCCAGGCTTCCCAACTGAAGCCCTGACCTCCTCCATACCGTTACAGTTAAGGTTAGAATATGATCTTTCAGGGGGCTGGCGAGATGACTCAGCGGTTAAGAGCACTGCTTGTTCTTCAGAGAACCCAGGTTCAATTCCTGGCACCCACACGGCAGATCTCACACCCTCTTACAGACATACAGGCAGGCAAGACGGCAAAGCATAAACAAACAAAAAAGGGTATGACCTTTCAGACAGCAATGCAGGTAATGCATCTGAATTAGGTTTCTAATTCTGTGCTAAAACACTGACCAAATTCAACTTGGGGAGAAGAGGGCTTATGTCATCTTAAACTTCTAGGTAACACTCCACCACAGAGGAAGTCTAGGAAGGAACTCAGGCAAGGGCAGGGACCTGAAGGCAGGAACTGAAGCAGGGTCCACAAAGGAACAGTGCTTACTCACTTGCTCTTCATGGCTTGCTCAGGCTGCTTTCTTTTTCTTTGTTTTCGGTTTTTTTCAAGACAGGGTTTCTCTGTGTAGCTTTGGAGCCTGTCCTGGAACTTGCTTTGTAGACCAGGCTGGTCTTGAACTCACAGAGATCCACTTCCCTCTGCCTCCCGGGTGCGTGCACCACCACAGCCTGGCTCAGCCTGCTTTCTTATTTAGCCCAGGACCACCTGACCAGGAGACACCGCCCACAGTGAGCTGGCTTCTCCCACATCAATCATTAATTAATACAATACCCCACAGACTTGTCTACAGGTCAATCTTACAGAGGTATTTTCTCGATTAAGACTCTGTCTTCCTGGGCAGGAGACATGGCTCACTAGGTACTAGATGCCAAGCCTGAGGACCTGAGTTTCAGTGCCTGGAACCCACAGGTAGATAGAGAGAACCAGTTCCCACAAGTCACCCTCTGCCCTCCACACATACTCTACAGCATGTGCACACTCACACACATGCCAAACAGACAAATAAATAGTAGTGATGTGATAAATTTTTAAAAAAGGCTCTCTCTTCCCAGATATGTCTAGGTTTGTGTCAAGTTGACAATAACTAATCTATCATCATTGACAATTATTTTATGTGTAAACAAAGCTTCTCTTTTTTCCTATATCTGGCCCTTCCAGTAAATAAATATGCAAACCCCAGACCACTCTCCCTCCAACATACGCAGAAAGATGGACTGACAGGTAGAGGGATGAACAGACAGATACGATAAACCAACTATAGTAAAATATTATGGTTGAGTCTGAGTGGTGTGCATGGGTGTTCACTATAGCTCTCTCAACCATGCTTCAGGTCTGAGAACATTAATGACAAAGTGTTGGGAGAAAACAACAATTTGAAATAGAATGGGTCATTTCTTATCACTTGAATCATGAAAGAGAATATAGAGCTAATTGTTTCTCTAGTTTGAACTCCGCCCCACTCTTCATTTTTGGATAAGTGCACACAAATATATTTGACAGAGAACTGTGAAATGCAACGTGAGCCGTTCTCCACACTCCAGAACGGCTCTTCTAACTGGGTGACAGTTCATTGAGATGTACAGACTCTGGGTTTGGCTAGTTTTGCTGTGTGAATTTTTTTTCAGGTTCTTTATGATGAAGTTTTAATGAACTTTAAAATGAAAAAAGAATGGGAAACAAAGCAAACGCTGTTCTTAATGGTTGCTACTTAAGCCAAGCGGAGACAACTAGGCTGCCAGGACACTCACTTATGAGCACAAGCCCACTCTACAGGATGCCACCCTCTAATCGAAAGTGCTAATGCCTGTGGTGGTCATTTTGGCAGCCAAAGATCAGAAGCCACCAGCCTTTCATTCTAAGGGGTATGCTGTTCTCAGATATTTTCAAAGGTTTTCATCAAAAAAGTTCATGCAGTTGAACCTGGTGGCACAGCCTGAAATCTCAACTAATTGGGAGGCTGAGGCAGGAGGACTGCAGGTTCAAGGCCAGCCTGAATTACGAAATAAGTTCAAGTCCAGCCTGGGAAATTTAGTGAGAACTTGTCTCAAAATAAAAAGAGAGCTGAGCTATATCTCAGAATGCTTGCCCATCATCACAAGGCCCTTTAGTTCAACTTCCAGTAATAGGAAAGAAAGCAAAGCCACCCCAATTCCAAACAACACAATGTAAGAGGGAATTGAGTGTGCCACCTTTTGTTGGCTAGATGTGGTTTTATGCCAGCACCCTAGGAGGGTGGACCGAAGTGATGGCTCATTGTTTCATACTTTACCTTGTAGTGGTTCCCAGGAGGACTCAGGCCATGGTTGTATCTGGCTTGGGAGAGGGGCACAGTGGAGATCAGAGCATGTACCTCTTGTTGCTTCTGGAATACAGCTGTCCCATTAAAGCCAGCATGAGAGGACACTAGAGAGAAGCCAAGGCACCCTGTCCAACAGTTGGCCAGCTACCCATAGCTGACTACAGAGGCAGAGTGAGACGGCCAAGCCCGGCCTATACAGTAGGACAACAGGTAAGTCCTCCAACACAGTTGCTGGGAAGCCTGCAGGACCATGCAACCATGCGGAGCTGTTGTTTTGTTTTTTAATGGTCACTTTTATTTATTATTTATGTGTGTTAAGTGTGTGGGTGTGTGTTCCAAGGGTCATGTGTGGAGGACAAGGACAGTTTGTGCAGCTGGTTCTCTTCCTCCATCTTCCTTCCTTCATGTGAGTTCCAGGGATCAAACTCGGGTGGTCAGGTTTGCATGATGAGGTAGCAAGCAGCTGTCAAGTCCTCTCCCAGGACTGACCATGCTGCTGAGCCATGAGGCTTCTACGGAGAGCTCCGTATGTAACTCCTTGAGGCTAAATGATGCCAGAAGAAAATTCACACAGCAAAGCAGACTCCCCCTTTTCTTCTCTCACACCTCTCTCTTCGCACCACATACTACATATCGAGCTTTCTATTTCTTCCTCTCCACCCTGCCCCCCAAAAAGGCAGAGGCAGGCGGATCTCTGAGTTTGAGGACAGTCTGGTCTACAGATCAAGCTCTAGGACAGCCAAGGCAACACTGAGAAACCCTGTCTTGAAAAAGCAAAAATAAATAACTAAATAAATAAATAAGGCAACATGGGAGAGAGTTCTCAGTTCCCAGTTCTCCACCCCGTGGACCTTCTTTGGGACTGTGGACATTGCCATAGGAGAGCTGTGATGCCTTCCAGCCCTACCGAATTCTCCTTCCTCCTGCTACTCTTGATAACACTCTCTCCTTCAAGCGCATCTCATCGTGGCCACGTTAGAAGCACCAACGAAGTAAGAACTCTGCTGATCTCTAGGTATTAGTCAGCTATTGTTCCATTCATATTCTTGATGTGAGAAACAGTACGTCTTGGTTTTCTGTTTGTTTGTTTTCCCTAATTTCTTTTTCTCTCAGCTCCAGTCTGACTTCCAGGCCCTCCCCACCCCATCACTCAGGTCGTTTTGACATCCTCCATGTTCTATGGTTTCTGTTCGGCTCCCTCAGTATCCGGCAGCAGCAGACCCACTGAGCGCTCGCCCTTTCTGGAAAGGCCCCTGTCCTCTGGTTTCTCTCCTGAGTGCTGGTTGTCCCGAGGCATCCACAGACAGCACACAGCTTCCACCATTCATTCTGCAGGTCTCTCTTCTGAGTGCATTTCCACACTAGTGGATGAGCACAGATACCCGCCAGCAATGTGGCCTAAACCAAGATTGGTGTCTCCCACTCCAGTGTGCTCCCGGCCAACCTATACTTAGACATACAAACTAAAGAAGTCTCATGTAGGGGGACAGCCTAATTCCAACAAGAAATACACTTTTTTTTTTGAGCACATAAACCAAGTCCCAGTAACCTGGCTCCTAAACTCAACAGCCCTTAAACTCAACTGCTTCTTTGAAGGTTCATGACCATCTCCTTGCCTCTGTCACCACAACCGCCTAACAGATCTCCTCCAACCCAAAGTCTATGCTGCAGCCAAAGCCATCTTTCCAATGTGCAGTGAATCATGTCCTGCCCAGATACTGTGCTATCCAGCAGCACACAGTATGCAGGCACGAGATGATTGATAAATAGTGAGTAAAAATAATATATTGCTGAACTCTCCAGCCGGCCTATACTTAGACATACAAACTAAAGAGGTAAATTGCACAGATTTAACTTATGAAATGTGAGAAGTCTTGTCTGATAGCCGAGGAGTAGCAGCAGTTGTGAGCATCCTGTACACTCTTAGCCTGAGGATAACTGCAACGTTTAAATCACACTCTTGCTCAACTCCCTCCCCCAAAACAAAAAGACAATTCTCGACTTTCCAAAAGAATCAGAATCAGTTCTGAATAGGTCAACATTTACTTACGTGCAAAGAATGGACTGGTCCTCACGATCTATAAAACAGAATAAAACAAACAAAAAAGTGACCATTTGCCTGATTTTATAATGTTTTATATAATAGAGTTGCAATAACAGACTATAAAATAGTAGTAATTGTCCTTTCAGGTCAAAGCTGACTCTGCCACAGCCTGATCACATGCAGTTCTAAACTTAATCAAGATAACCTGCCTCCCACTGCTGGGTCACATTCTTTGGGGTAACAAGGACTCAGACAGGAAAACACTGCTTTCTGGATGATATCATGAATACCCACTGCTAGTAAGAACAGTTTATATGAGGATTAACCACAATCTCAAGTCAAGTTATACCTGGTTTTTGGTGTTCTGAGACATAGTCTCATGTAGTCCTGGCTGGTCTTGAACTTGCCATGTGATGGAGGATGACCCTCTGGTCTCTATCTCCTAAGTGCTGGGATTATAGGCATGTGCCACCATATACAGCTAGACCTGTTACAATTTGAATCTGAGAAGTTCCCTGAAGGTTCATGTGTCACGTCAGTTGCCAGCTGATGGGGGACATGACTGGGTCCTCTGGGTTCTAATCTTGTCAATGGATTAATTCCTTGATAGGCTCATAATATGATAGCATTATTGGGAAGTGGGACCTAGGTGGGGAAAGTGGGTGCCTGGATGTATTCCCTGGAAACACCTCTCTTCGCTTTGCTCTATATGCTCCCTGCCATGGTGCGGCCTCACCTCTGGCCCACAGCAGTAGAACCGGCCAACCACAAGCAGAGCCTCTGAAATGTGAGCTGACATAAATCATTTCTCCCTTACACCGTTTTTCTTGGGTACTTGTAATGGTGACAAGAAGCTAACAGATTCCAAATATAACGAAAGAATGCACACTAACATCCTAATATGGTTTAATAATCATTCAGTTTTTAATATTTCAAAGTGATTTAATGATTTAAGCATTTGAACAAGCACTCAACTGAACCGCATCCCAGTAGTTGTGTTCTTAACAGAACTGAACAAGTGTGCACTGCTTTAAGGGACACTGTGGGTCACAGGTCCTGTTCACTGTTCCTCTGGTAGATGCCACCAGGTACCCAATAAACTAAACAAATCTGTTCATATAGTCTATATTTAAACTGAGTTACAGAAAGAACATGTTATTGTCCCGACCCCCACCCCCAAGTTTTTTTGTTTATTTTATTTTTTTCCCCAGAGTCTCTCAATGTAGCCCTGGCTCCTGTGTCAACCAGGCTGGCCTTGAATTCACGGAGATCTACCTGCCTCTATCTCCCAAGTTCTGGGATTAAAGGTGTGTGCCACTCACCCACCTGGTTCAGGACTATCTTTTAAAATAGGTTTTAAAAAAAATTCTTACAATTGTACATATATATATAAGATACAATGTGACATTTCAATGTATGTATAGAACATATCATGATATGATTTTGGTGACTGGTATATCCATCAACTCAGATAGCTACCATTGCTTTATATTGAAAACATTCAAAATCTTGTCTATTAGCTATTTGGTAATCTACCATTAATTGTCAACCATGGTCACCCTACCATGCTATAGAATTTTTAAAATGTTCTCGTCTATCCTGCAATCCTGTACTCGGGAACAAGTCTCTGAACCTCACCCCCATTACTCAGCATTCATTGTTTTAACTGTGGAGGCAGCTACTAAGCTGGCCCTGAACTTGGGACTCTCCTGAGGCCACCTCCTGGGTACCAGAACTACGTGTGCACCATCACGCCTGGCCCAGTAATGAATTCTTACTATCATCTAACGACCACTAACCTTCACCCTGGCTGCCCCTTGCAACATTCACATTAGAGATTCAGTGCCTGTCCCTGAGGCCCCATGTGGCCTCTCCTCCCATGTGCTCTTCTCAGATCCACAAAGACTCCTGTACCTCCTCTGTGAGGCTCTGCTTGCTCAATGCATTTCTACCCCCTACAGGAAACTTTTCCAACACCTTCCTTGGGTTCCTTCCTTCCTTCCTTCCTTCCTTCCTTCCTCCCTCCCTCCCTCCCTCCCTCCCACCTTCCTTCCCGGAGGCATAGACTGGACTAGACACACAGTACTGCCATTGGCTCCCCACTAGAAAGCAATGCTTGAGCTCCAAGATGTGCAGCTTTAATTCTGGGCATTACCAGCTTTGGCAGGCCATTGGCTTTTAATAAAAGAGCACTGGAAGAAATCTAGTGTTGGGCACCAGGCTGGTGCTGGTGAGACGGTGGCCCTGCGCTTTGTTCTAGGCCTGACTTGCACTAACTATCTAGTGACCTGGTTGTCTCTTCACGTATGAATTCATGCTTTTCAGGGAGTTTCTTTCCTACTTCGACTTCTGTCTCTAATGTTTTAAAAGTCTAGAACAAGAAGGACGGGGTCATGTAAAACTGTGAGGAAACTCATGACCAAGAATTCAAGAACACCTGTAAGACCAACAGAACAGGAGCACGGTTTACCCAGTCTGCTATCTACTGTTCTGTTTCGAGACAGGGTCTCTCTACGTAGCTGTGGCTGTGCTGGAATGCTCTATGTAGACCAGGTTAGCCTCAAACTCACAGAGATCTGCCTGCTTCTGCTTTCCTGCTGGGATTAAAGGTGTGCGCCACCATGCTGGATTCGCTCTTAATATACGAACCTTCAGAACCCTTGAACTCTCCTGGTCTGAGCAATTCCTACACAACACCATGATATCAAGTTTTAAAAACAGGTTTTCTTGAGAAGGGGTATTTTTTTCCCATGTTAAAGAAACAAACACTGGGTTAGGGGTGTAGCTCGGTGGAACTGTGTTTGTCCAACATGTTTGAGGGCCCTAAGCTCGAGAATTCAACAGGCAGTACAAAAGAGAAAAGGAAAAGGGGAAAGTGTAAGGAAAGAAAAAGAAACCAAAATACATACACACACACATACACACAAAATAATCAATTTAAATAGCTTCCTAATGCATTCATAAAAGCTGGCCCCTAGATCTGCACACCCCCTGGTGTTGTCTGGAACTGAAGACCTCCATAACAGTGTGCCTCCAGACCACTGCCTTCCCCATGATGACCACTAACCCCTCCAGCCGCAGTAACAATGAGCTTGCTTCTACCCAGACTCATCTATTTCACTGTCTCCGACCTTGTATTAACTTTGAGCCCTGGTTTCTCTATTAAGTAGAAAGGGGGGCTGGGCCTGAGAACCTTCCAAGAGCCTTCCAGCTCTATGATACTATCCCCTCATCTGGGTTCTGTTTCACTGACTTCTCCATCCCTTAAGTGCCAGAAGAAGCACTATGACAGTGCACAGTGATCTGAAAACCTATCAATGTATCCAGACAGTGACATTTATGATGAAAAAATTTTAGTTCAAAAATCCAACTAGCCTTCTGAAGAGATGTGTGCTAATGTAGCAAGCTCAGCATTTTCCAAAGCGCCTTCCAAAAACCACAGGAGAAGGCACTCAGTATCACTGACATAAACCATACGCTCAACAGTGGGACCGTTCAAATCAGCAATCTCCGCTCCCACCGGAAAAAGCCCAGGAAAGAGCAAAGGAAAGCCCCAAAGAGGAAAGGAAAAGAACAGAACGTAACAACCCCATGGAAAACAGGCTGAGGGACCTTACTTCAAAAACAGAACCAACCAAACAAAACCCCCAGTAACCCAAAGGGCCCGATTACAACTACCCAAGAAACTGACTGTGTAATTAAAATCCTTCCCAGGGAAAAGTGAATTTTATGAACTATTAAAGACTGACCTAACACTGACTTTCTACAGTCTTCAGGAAATAAAGAGGGAGAAACGGTTCCTGGCCTACTCTAAGAGACAGGGCTCACTTTAGCCAGCTGCTAAACCTGGAGGAAAAAAATGTAACAGAAATCATGTATCTCATAAATACACACACAAAAATTCTTAACAAAGTGACAGCAAATAACAGCCAGCAATAAACAAAACAAGTCAAATAATGGAAAGTGCTGCTTCTCCTTAATCTAATTCACTGGGTGAGGAGATTAAAAAAGGAAAAACAGAGCTGGGCGGTGTGGTGCACAGCTTTAGTCCCAGCACTGGAAGGCAGAGGCAGGCAGATCTCTGTGAGTTCAAGGCCAGCCTGGTCTACAGAGGAGTCCCAGGACAGAGAGGGCTACACAGAGAAACCCTGTCTTGAAGAACGAACGAACAAAAGAAGACTACTTTGTAATTGAATAAATACAGAAAAAGCATTTGGGGGAAAAATTCATTATGATTTTAAAGGAGAAAGAAGGAAGGAAAGGAAGGAAGGAAGGAAGGAAGGAAGGGAGGGAGGAAGGAAGGAAGGAAGGAAGGAAGGAAGGAAGGAAGGAAGGACAGACTACTTAGCAAACTAGAAAACAAAGGAATTCCATTCTGTAAAGGGTTTGACCTACACCCCTCCAGCTCCCATCATCTTGTGAATGACGTACATCTAAGACACGAAGAAGGCAAGGCTATCTGTGCTCACTACTTCCTTTTAATATGGAAAAGTGAAAAGGAATGAAAGGTAAAGGCTCAGAGGAGAACAGGGCTGCTAGTTGAGGGAGATGACTGACTGGTATAAAACCTCAAGGCATCTTCAAAAACAAAACCAAATACCCACCCAGAGTAAATCAGTTAAAACAGTCAGTGTAGGGCTGGAGAGAGGCCCAGTGGGTAAAGCGGCTTGCTGTGCTGGGCTAGCCTGAGGACCTGAGTGCCAACCTGGAACCCATAAAGCACAAGGACGGAGTCCACTCACAAACTCAACTCACACAAGCTGGCCTCTGATTTTCACAGGTGCATTCACAATTATATATACACAGTACACACATGTATACACACGTACACACACACACAAATCAAATTGTCAATGTACATTAACTTGAAATCCTATTTCCACATATTAATAGAGAAGTTTCATTTAAAAATACACAAAACATACGTTTCTCTTTATTAAGGTATTTGTTATGCTTAGGGGTTAATCCAATGAAGCATGAACACTATGTGTATACTAAAAACAACCAAACACTGATGAGAACTATCTAAGAACACCTATAAAGACAAGCTATGTTTATGGACAGGAGGGCTCAGTATTACTGTCAGTTCTGCCTCAGTGGACCTACAGAGTCAATGCTGATCTTTTTAAAGAACAATGATGGGAGACAGATGCTGTCTGATTTCAAAATCTATTGCATGGCTACCATTAGGCAAGCCAAAGTGATACTGATAAGCTAGACATTTAGATCAAAAGAATAGTCCTAAACGAGACCTTTCAACAAAGCTACAAAGCCCATTGGAGAAATAGCCTCAATCAATAGTGCTAAACTAACTAGGAAGCATATAAAAAGAAGAAGAAAAAATGATAAACCCAATACCATACTCCATTTCCTACACACAGAATAACCCAAAACAGATCAGACTGGAAGAAAAAAGCCCCACAAATAATAAAGGATGTGTTATCTACAAAGAACAAATAGTTTTCCAAATTGAGCACTAAGAAAGTAAAATACCCCTCCCCCAAGAAAAAAACATATACTACAAAAATATAAATACCAAAGAAGCACATTAAAAGATGCACTGGAGTAGTTCAATGTACAAGCACAAGAGACTAAGCAGACAGGCTGGGAGCACAGCTCAGGGTATAGAACCTTGGTGAGTACGCACGTGAGTGTACACATACACACACACACACACACACACACACACACACAGAATTAGAAACTACAGCAGACCTATGAGAGGCTACACCTTAACTGGCAACAACCAAAGCTGATAAGATTTGGAAAAACTGGAACTCACCCACTGCTGGAAGGAACGCAAACTATTTTGGTAACTTCATATAATTGTACCAACACTAGGATGTAGCAACACAAGCTCCAGAATTGACCCAGGGGAAATGAAAGCTTCACACGCAGGCAGTTTACTTAGTTGCCCAAACTGGAATATCGTCTAAATGTCCTCCACGGGTAAATGAGTAAACTACGCAACACACACACACACACACACACACACACACACACACACACACACACACACAGCGGAATACTTCTCAGCTCTAAAGAGAAGTGAACTACTGGTGAATGAGTTCAACTGCGGTGTGCTAACTAAGGAAGCCAACACTCAAAAGGCTGAACTGCAGATGATTATGACATCCAGAAATTATAATGACAGTGTGCATTCCTAGCATTCCTCTCTCTTTGGCTATAACGAGGTATTGCTGACAATACAGAAGCAAGCCAGAGATGTTTATACCTTTCGACTAATTCTTCTGAAGTCAGCTTCTCTCCACCAATCCTTTAATTCTCTATACTCTTCCCACTTCTCAGCTTTCTTCATCATATTTACCATTATTTGCCTCTCCAATGACATAAAAGTCCAACAGTGTCACTAGAAGGGCTCCCTACATCTATCTCATGCTTTGTAAGCTGAAGGGATCTCTTCTATTGTGCACTCCCAAATCTCAGGGGCCAGAGGCAGCTATACTACTGACAGAGTCCTTTTCCTGCTATAAAATCCCCTTTTTCATATTTCATACACATTTATGTTTTATGATGTATATGAGTGCTTTGTCTGCATGCACGCCTGCACACCAGAAGAGGGCATCAGATCCATTACAGAAGGTTGTGAGCCACCATGTGGTTGTTGGGAATCAAACTCAGGACCTCTGGAAGAGCAGAGCAGCCAGTACTCCTAACCACTGAGCCGTCCCTCCTGCCTCTTTTTTTCCCTTATTTTTGCTCTGAACTGTACTTGTAACGGGTACTTCCTTTTTGTATGTTATGGGTTGAGGTATCTGCCCATCCTCATTTTGAGATGTTTTTCTTAGAAAACATGTGTATTTGTTGTTAGGCTGTCTCTCATTGTTGGGACTGAGATACCTGGTGTCACAGGTTTTGACTTCCTGAACGTCTTGCCTCTAAGTCTCCTGATGTAGGAAACTCAAATTCAATTTCTCAGGTTATTCTAAGTTCCAAGAGCTATTTCTGAAGTGCAGCAATTCTTTTCTTAAGGTGCTCACACTTCGAGTAGGAGGGAAGGGTATGGGTGCCTGTCATACTAGGCAACATGGCACCTGCCACAGAAGAGCATCCTCTAAGTCACCACTGATTGGCCCAATGATGGGTAGTGTCCAGGATTTGTCAGGAGTGACTGAGGTTATCCTCCATTCAAAGCAAACATGGCATCCATCACTTAAAAATACAACCAATGAGAGAAGCAAGGGAATGAATTCCTACTAGAGATGATTCTGCAGCGAGCAGTCTAAATTCCCTCAGAGAACAGGAGTCAGCGAGGCCTTACATGTAAGATTCTGTCTCTAAAACTCTCCAGGCCTGTGATTTAGACATGAAGGTGGACCCTTCTCGTTTCCCAAGCTGTTCAGTACCCACCAAGGGCACTGCTCTGGTTAAGCCTGTTACAGGTCAACTGGATCTCTGTTAATGATGCTACAGCCTTTTCTGGTGGATCTCTTGGGCACCCTGCTAACTTCTAGTTTATAGTACATTCATAGTCAGCTCAGTTTTACCTACTAGTTCAATGCAGGAGTCTTTTTATACATTTCCCTTTAGTTTAGTCCACTTTACTGCTGTGCTTTTGAAGAAAGCTTTTTTATTATGAATGAAACACAGAATAGCTCACTTGACAGCACACAGGACCACAAATGGTCATAAAGTATCTTTTGTCTTTCTTGCTACGTAAAATGCCTAACTCCGCTATAAATTTTTGTTGACTAATAAAATTAGATCTGTTTCTTAATGTGACTTTTGCCCCAAATCTTCCTTAAAAAAAAAAAAAAATATGTGCCTTGTTGTTTTGTCTGTACCTGACTTTGTGAGAGTGTCAGATCTCCTGGAACTCTAGTTACAGTTACACACAATTCTGAGCCTCCATGTGGGTGCTGGGAATTGAACCTGTGTCCTCTGAAGAGCAGCCAGTGCTCTCAAGTGCTGAGCCAACTCTCCAGCCTATCTCTTCCGTTTTTTTTTTTTTTTTCTATGATATTGTGCTGTGGTCAAGAATCTACAATATACTTCCTGATGTCCTCTCTCATCAAAGCCCATACAGATACACGACTAGAGTGAAATAATAAGAACTCGCTCCACACACTCCCACGACAGCCAAACCATTGGGAAATCTTTTAAGCATTAATATTGGTCTCATTATACATGGTCAGAGAATGTGACCCGTCACGTCTTCTTGTAGGAACTGAGGTTTTTATTGGTGGCCTGCTTCAGAATTGTTCCAAGTTTGAAAACATGCTTCTTGTTTGACAGACAGCTGTGCCACAGACTTCTTTTTCAATCCCTGCTTGCTAAACTGTTAAATTCCATCTTTTATACTCTTTTACCCTACTTAATGCTAAATTCTAAGAAGCATGTGGCATCTCCTTCTAGGATTCGGTTCCCGTTTTCTTCGTTATCTGTCTCTCTGGATGATCATGGCCCACATCTCTCCACGCTATCCTCACTCCTTCCTTCACACTTTCAAACGCAGCCTTGTTCTCACATTCCTTGAGAAGGCAGAGAATATTCAGTTTCTACCATGGACCGCAGCAACCTGCCCCTAACCACAGACAACGCTTCAGAAATCTGGCAGTGAAAAGGAGGAGAAAACATGATACGTAATTCTTTTATTTTTAAGTAAGGGGAAATGATTAGACGTCTAGTGCTCTTGGGGAGCTGTCAAAAGCGAAGCAGCAGACAGAGTGACTCTCAAGACAACCGGCACTGTGAGGTTCCTGGAGAGAGATGAAGGAACAGGCAGGACTAGCCTTGGACAGCAACAGGAACAACAGTACGTGGTTTGTCGATCTAGATGGGGAATCTGGGACAGTTCTCTGGTGACTTCTAAAGTCTCAGAAATGAGAAATAAGTTGCTGTATGGGAAGCCAAGGAACACACAGGGGCCAGAGGTCTGAAGCACACGGGGTCCCAGTCATTAACAGAGAGTGTCAATCATCTCTCTCCAGGCTGAGATGTCAATCATCTCTCTCCAGGCTGAGAGGGCAAGCTGTGCTAAGGGTAGAGTCATTACGGTCATGAATTTGCAGCAAGATCAATCTGATCACTTGGGTGAACATAATAACTCCACTGGTATGAACATAATAGCTGGTATGAACATAATAGCTGGTATGAACATCAGCACCCCAACGAAGAATGCCAAGAGGCACAAACGGCCTCCTTCATCCAGCACGAGCATTCTGACAGACAGGTACAACAAAGGACAAAGGGACAGGGGAGCTAGGGTACGAGAAGACTGCGGAAATGAGAACACGAAGTCACTCTGAACGACCACTACACAGGGATCCACAGGAAGCAAGCACAGTTGGTCTTCCTGAGTGGACCAACAATCTGGAAGGACACTGCAACAGAATTTATGAAGTATTAAAAAACCAGGTGATTCAACAAGGTGAAAAAGCCTGCCACGTAACCACAGAAATTGGTGGCACAGATGAAATGAAGTCTTTTGGTGGATGTTTCATGAAAAACTATGTAGCTCCTAACAGAGTCACAGCAAAGCTTGAGGGAAAGAAAGCTGGTGTGTGTGTGTGGGGGGGGCAGTGGTCAGCGCCATGGAAGAATAAGGGGAACAGAGAAGATAGCTTCAAGGGCTGGAGGAAGGGCACAGCTTTCCCAAGGGGTAGAGAAGAAAAAAATTAGCAGAGATATAGGGCAGTTAAGTACACAATTCCCATCTTCTGGGACACAGAGTTTCAACTGTGGGGTAGCCTTCACAGGGCACTCAAACGACACACTCAAGGAGAAAGCCAGAAGTCAATTAAATCCTGGAAGAAAAATCAATGGACATTGAACAGAACATCTGGGGAAGCTGGCTTATCAGAGAGTGGGAGTTACCTGAGACAAAATAAAAAAGAAAGCAGGAAGATCAGGAGTTCAAAGTCATCCCAGGCTGGAGTGTGAGGGCAGCCTGGGCTCCATTAGACTGCCAGGGAGGGAAAGGGGGGTGGGGTGGGGAGTGCTGACACAGATTCAAATACAACAGGAAACAAAGTAGAACAAGATATTTTGGGTTTCATTCTGAGACTTCAAAAAAGCAGTACACTCTTAAATAGTTGTGGCATACAAGAAGGAGGCCATGGAGGCCACCTTTCTGTGCAGTAGATCCAGAGGTCCTGACAGGAAGCTGTCTGGAGTGGAAGGCATCAGGAACCAAGGGAGAGGGGCCAGATGATGTGAGCCTGTGCAGAATGCTTGGGTGACCTAAGAGGGACACCCTACGAACACAGGGAGATGACTATACTACAGCCTTTGGTTTAGTCGCAGTACTACAAATGAGGAATTCCTTTCCATGAAGAAGATCCTCTGACCCTGGCCTGTCCGCTAAACTATGTAAGATGAGGCACGAGTCACCTCTGTTCAATGTCCTACCTGGAAGATCAGTCTTTTCTTTAGCTTGTGTGTTTTTTCCCAAATTATCGTTTCTAATGCAGAACTAAGAAAGGCTCCATGTCTCCAACTCTCACAAGTTCCATCCCTTCCTCCTTTTCTACATCTAGTCTTCAGACAGACTGCTTTATTCTCTGATTGTGTCAATATTGCTATCCAAGCTTCTACTGAACATGCGATTTTTGGTGAATGTCTTTAATCCCAGCACTAGGGACGCAGAGGCAGGAGGATCTCTGTGAGTTAGAGGCCAGTCTGGTCTACAGAATGAGTTCCAAGACAGCCAGAGCTACAGAGAAACCTTGTCTCAAATAAACCAAAAACCAAACACACACACACACACACACACACACACACACACACACACACACACACAAGGCACACCCAAGAGCTCTGCTTCTGCCCACTCATTCAACAAATATTTATTGAGCAACCAGTATGTGCAGATATACTCTGCATTTTACTGACATGGTATCCATTTGATGCGAAACCCAAGGAAAAAATAAGGTGTTTTAATGATTTATTTATTCCTTTATTCATTCATTCATCTATTTATTTGTTTGTGTGTTTGTTTATACGTGTATGGGTGTTTTGCCTGTATGTATGCTGTCACTATGTGTATGCAGTACCCACGGAGGCCAGAAGAGGGTGCCTGATCTCCTGCAATTGGAGCTACAGACAGCTGTCCACCACCATGTGGGTCCTGGAAATTCAACCTGGGTCTCTGGAACAGCCGTCAGCACTCTTAACCACTAAGCCATCTCTCCAGCTCTTATGTTTCTTAAAAAGTACAAACCTTTCAACATTTCTATCAGTAAATTTGAAGATGCAGAATGTGTGCCCAAAATAATTACACATGACATGAACCTGGGATGATATTTTACAGATGAAAGAAACAGAATTTTAAAAGATCTAGACAGGTTAAATGGGGAATTCACTCTAACATCAAAGGTGAGGGGAGCCCTATGCTCTAAATCATCCACATGGTCCCTCTCAAGCTCTCTGATACACAGCTCTCTGTTTACATGGTAACTGAAGGCCTAAACTGGATGGACTGTGTGAGCTTTCTCTGTCCCTCTTTCTTGTGTCCGGTAGTATATAAGCAGGAGCAAGCAGTTCCTCCTTCACAGAATGGAATGCGAAGGTAGTTTTCTGCATCAAATTTAAAATTTTTTATATGATCAATGAATTCCATTTAATGTAGACAAGAATGTTTCAAGCCATGTGTTCCACAGCCATGTGTGGAAACTCAAGCCCATAATCCTAGCACTCTGGAGGATGAAGCAGGAAGAGCGTGAGTTTGGAATCAGCCTGGGCTGCAGAGACCCTAGCTCAAAACTAAAAAAAAAAACAAGAAAAATGTCAGGTTGCCTGGTTTTTAACCCTATCTAATACTTTTCAACAACCTACATGTTCTTGGTCAAGTTATTTAATTTTTTGTGCCTCAGTATAATAGAGATAAATATGAATAAATATCACAAATTTACATAATACACAGTATTATGTTTAGCTTATAGCAATTTTCAATGAACTGTCCATTCTAGCATTAGTATTGGCAATGATTCACATGCTAGCAGACCACATCTTCCTCATCTCTTCCTCTTGTCAAACTGACTGGTAACCCATTCACAGGACATAACATTTACTCTCGTAAGCTATTACAGTAGTGATAGCATGTTAGAGTCAGCTCTCCATTCGACCAGGCAAAAGATTCAAAAGTTCTATGTCTTTTCCTCAGATGTACTTAACTCTCTGAGTCTCATGTCACCCACCAACTTTAAAGGTACACATCCTCCACCCTCACATAAATTGATAGAAACGTTAATAAGGACACACATACCCCTCTGGTACACACTGACAAGCCCAGGCAACTGCATACATCTATCAGCAGCCCCAGTACAACTCAGCAAGGACCACACAGGGGACTATGGAATGGTGTAGGTCTCAACTGATGAAATCATTCAGTGTTTCTTTTTGCTAATCAGTCAAAACTAGCATAGCAAATGGTCATCTTGTTTTTAAACTGATCTCATTCTATTAACAACAGAGTCTATCCTCCTTCCCGGTATGTACATTATGCTCAGAAGACTGCAATATTTTCTCCTTTTAAACGAATTCAGAATCATGTACAGGAGAGCCCATCCCCAGCCTTCTGGGAACTTTCCTTTTCTATAGTAATCCAAGCACCAGAGAGACAAGAACCGCAGTGGAAACAACGGCTCACGGTCTTGGTTACGGGGGTACCCTCCCACTTCTTGTCTCATGAGGAACTCTATAGGTCAGACTTCCGGGAAAGAAAATCCTTCCATCAATCACTGTGCAAAGTCAGGGTTCAAATGAAGAACCCAGCAAATCTATAAAATTCATTCTGATTCAGAAGCAATTAATGTCACCCAGTCAACTACAAGTAAGATTTTACAGTTCTCCCTCACTCAATGATGTATCCACCTTCCCTATTATTCTTGTTGGTTTTATATGTATTTACTTATGTATTTATTTAGCAGTACTACAGATTGAACCCAGAGTCCTGTACATGCTAGGCAAGCAGGCTAACTACCCCTGAGTTACACCCCCAGCCCACAGTTTTATTCTGAAACAGTGTCTCACTAAATTACCCAGGCAGGTCTTGAATTTATGTTCTTCCTGTGCAGGCCCAGCTGGGTTTTATTTCATATTATTTAGCAGTGCTGGGGATGGATTGAACCCTGGGCTTCACCCATGCCAAGCATATGTTCTACTACTGTACCACACCTTTTCCTATTGGTTTTCAAGCCTAATACAATGGAATAGTACTTGTACTAGTTTGTGGTAGAGATCAAACATATATTAAAAACTTGATGCTTTTTAATATTAAAAAGCACATGAAGTATTGCTATGAAGCAGCTTCCTATGGTAAATAGCCTCATCTATTTTAATCTTAAAAGTTAATAACTTTTCAACAATAAGCATTTCATTGATTGACTGATTGATTGATTGATTGATTGATTGAGACAAGGTCTCACAGTGTAGCCCTGCCTGGCCTGGAGCTTGCTATGTGGACCAGGCTGGCCTCAAACTCAGAAATGTACCTGCCTCTGCCTTCTCAGTACCACTATGCCTAGCCCATTTTTTTAATTTTAAAAGGAAAATTAAAACCTTTTATAGGTCAGACTGAGACATTTAAAAACATTATCTAACACATTCAAAGTGTTTCTTATTCTCATGTTTCCGTTTACCTTGAAGCATGCATCTGTAAGCAGACTCTGATATGGCATAGATGTGTGGCGGCATCTCATGACGTTTCTTCCCTCTATACATTTCAATAATATTCTCCGAGTAAATGGGAAGGTTCTTGTAAGGATTTATGACTACACAGAAGAGTCCAGAGTAAGTCTAGAATAAAAAACGAATACAGAGTTAAGAAACAGAAAAGTCAAAACAAACAAACAAAATCTGTAATTATCAGTCAGATCCAACCATGAGCCAGAAACAACACGGCACTTAACAAGAGACCTTTGTTCTTCCAGGAACTCATCCCCCCCACATCAAGTCATCTCACCAGGACAGCTTCCTACAAACTCCAAGGAGTTTTAACACAGCATTTACTTAAGGTACTGTTCTGAGGTCAATTCTGTAAATTACCCCATCTGAAAAATGCATACACCCGGTTCATGACTTCATCAGAGTTCAAAGCCATATCATCGGCCTTTTCTTTTCACATTTACTCTCTCATGCAAACACAAGTTAAGAAAAGCTTGTTAATATAGTTTAGATTCCAAGTTACTTTCTTGAAGAAAATAACATTTACTAAGTTTTAGTATAAGGCCAAAAAGAATATTCCCAATTTATCTGAAAAGTGAGTAAATATTCCTTAAAAAAAATTCTTTGTAGGTTTATTTAAATCTATGTATATGAGTGTTTTGCCTGCAATTTGCATATGCCCCATATGTGTGCCTGGTGCCCAGGGAGGTCAGAAGAGGGCATGGATCTCTTGGAACTCGTTAAGACGGTTGTGAACAATCGGATGCTCAGAATCAAACCCAGGTCCTCTGGAAGAGCAGTAAGTGCTCTAAACCACGCCTCCCCCCCCCCCCCCCGCCCCCAAATACTCCTTTTTCTCAAACATCTGCATAAAGCAGAATTTCCTTCAAGTAACTTCACAACAAATCGGATACAGAAGCAGACATAATAATCCAACTCTTTTGTTAAGACATTAAAGAGACTTACCAAAAAAAAAAAAAAAATCTATGTTTTTACTCTGCAGCTCTTTTTGGTTTTGAAAAAATCCCCTCCCCCCAAAAAAAACTGATATTAACTCCCCCCCCCCCCCCCCCCCCCCCCCCCCCCCCCGAGACAGGGTTTCTCTGTGTAGCAGTCCTAGCTGTCCTGGAACTCACTTTATAGACCAGGCTGGCCTCATTGAGATCCGCCTGTCTCTGTCTCCCAAGTGCCCTGTGGGTTAAAGGTGTGCACCACCATACCTGGCCTGATGTTAACTTTTTAGGGTTTTATTACTTTAAAATGAGATAATGGCATTACATTTTGTATTTCTAGTATGGTATGCATTGTCACCATAATCCAAATACTTCTCAACAACTTTCACGAAGTTTTATGAAGGTTTAGAAGACTCCAGGAAAGATTTCTGACCAATATGGTAGTCATCATTCAGAAATGACACTGGGGCTGGGGAGGTGGCTCGGCGGTTAAGAGCACTGGCTGCTCTTGCAGAGGGCCCGGGTTCAATTCCAAGTATCCACACAGTGGCTCACGTCCATCTGCAACTCTAGTCCCAGAGGATCTGATACCCTCGCTGACTTCCTCAGGCTTCAGGTCCACATGTGGTGTCCATTTATACAAGCAGACAAAATACTCACACACAAAATAATAAAACATCTTAGAAAAAACAATATACATTTCAGAAAAGAAGAAACAACATGCTGGGCACGAATGACTTGGTTTTCAACCTTTTCACAGACTGACTTCTAAGAGTATTCTATAAAACTCACTATTGGAAGAACAAAGACAGAGAGGCCAGCTTCCGGCTGTGCCAGGCCGCTGTGGGACCGGGGCATGTGGAATGGACATCCGGCCGCATATAAGGCAGACCTCTTATTTGGTTAGACCCATTAACCAACGAGGAGATGCTATAAAGTACTAGAGAGATGACCAAGTGGTGAAGAGTACTTGCTGCAGATTGTAAAACATCGGTAGCGAACTTCCGCCCTCTGGGGTTCTCCCATTGTGCTGTAAGCCTGTATTTAAGACCTCCTCCCCCCTTCAATAAACGGCATTCAGCATTAAAAAAATAAATAAAATAAAAATAATAAAAAAAAGAGTACTTGCTGCTCTTGGAGAGAGAAACTTTTTGTTCTCAGCACCCATATAACAGCTCACAATCATCTGTAACTCCAGTTCCAGGGGATCCAACTCCTTTTTCTGGCCTCCACAGTACCAGACATGCATGTGGTACACATACATACAACATACAGCCAAAACACTCAAACATGTAAAATACAAATAATAAACCTTTTAAAGAAGATGGGGAGTGTCCGGAAGATAGGCGAGTTGGCTGGAGCTGTGCAGCCAGCTCCCCAGGAAGGCTGAGGGGGGCTGTAATGAATAGCTGTGCCCATAAGGGCCGAAACCTTCAGCGATTGCTGCAGAAAGCCCTCTAGAGACCACTCTAGCTTGAATGCTGCAGTTACTAAGGCTAAAACAAGAGCAAAGCTCGCCAAAGCAATCCAAGTGACCAGGACCATCTCCTACTGCTCTTCACAGCTTTCCTTGAGGCACTATGCAGGGCTGTCAGGATCGCCTGCCTGGGGGTGGCTGATGTGGCTGGCCTCTTGGCTAATACCCTGCATCTGACCTGATGAGACAGGAGCCTGTCCCTTGCTTGCCTGAGGCTGGCTGGACCTATGGCTTGCCTCCCGCTACTGCTCAAGTCCTCAGACCCTGAGCCTTGACTGCATATACACAGGTAACCTTAGCTTGTGCCTTGCCTTCCCAGACCACCTTCTTGCACTTTCTCAAGTGAGTCTCTCAATTAACTAATCCGGTCTCAGATGACAAAAGACAACCACAAATAATAAAAACAGACTTCACAGCAATGACAGAGCCACTGCACTACGGGGTGACTTCAAAATGGCTAGAAACCATGTATTCCAGAAAAGCTGGGAGAAATTGGTTATGAATATGACAAATGCTGAGACAGATATTATTTGACCTAAGTACACAAAATATGCATGTATGGAAACATCATTGTGTTTTTAATGTGTCCATTACAAAATAAAGTTAATTTTAAAAATATTTTATTAGGGGTGAAGCAAAGGAAGGCTATTTCAGTTGTTAATGCGTTTACATTATCTATAGTGATATAAGTCATAGCCACACATCAACCAATCTTTAAACATGACATATCATTTTTCAGTCAAAAGGTAGGTCATAGCCTATCAAGACACTACAGCATCTACACTTCATGTTTTTAAGCGATAAATAATTATAGGATGGGAAACGAAAAAAAAAAACCCTCAAGTTAAAACACACAAATTAAGAGTGATATTCCACAGTATGGATGGCACAGTAACGGATCGTAACAAGGACACATTTAATCAGAACTAAGTCCAACATGTCTTAGGCAGTTTTCTGAGGACAAAGATGAGTAAGTCTCACAAATATGAATTAAGTCATCAAAAAGAAAACATTAAATAATCATTAGCATCTATGCCTGACAAGACAAATGTAACAAATTACTAAACAGAAATCTTATTAAAGTACTAACCCTGAGTACCTGGAAATTAGCACAAATATTGTGTTTTTTTCCCACATAAACTGATCATTGAATTAATACTGTAACTCTTCTGTCTTCACCAGACACATGGATCTGCAAGTTCACATAAACTTCATTAAGTATTTGAATGTGTACACAAGCTATTAAGCACCTTCGAGAAGCACACATTCTAAGTGTGAAAGCAGCAGGCATAAACTACACAAGCCAGTCACACCACGAAGCAGCGAACTAGGCAACAGACAGGTAGACAGGTGTGTCGGCGATGGAGAGGGCTCTGGCCACACCACCAGCAGAGACCAGGCACCAGGAGCCACAGCATCCGGTCCAGAGCTATGAAACTAGACACAAGAGCCCCAGACGGCCTTGGATGTTGTTCTTCCCTGAGAGGCCATGAGGTCCAAAGGAGGAGGAAGAATTCCTAGTAAAACAGGGGAAGACTTACAGAGACAGACTGAGAAGACCTGCACAGCTGAAAACGGTTTGTACACTGGAATGTGAGAAAAGCCTAGAGTCACACTGAACAATTTAGACTCTGTCCTCCCGAGGGGACGAGGTGTCAGAGCTCAGGAGCCAAGAGTGACGGAGGCAAGAAGGACTTTAGACGAAGCCCAGCCCTGGCAGCCATCTGGACCAGCAATCACAGCAGCAGGAGGAAGAAAGGGCACAGCACAGAGGCTGCTGGGCAGTCCCGGTACAGCAGACAGCCTAGACGAGAAAGAGAGAGCAAGAGCCCAGACAGAGATAAGCCACGGAGAAGCTGGATACAGGCCTCCCAGACACACTGAGAATTCCCAGGCATGAGCGATGATGGCCAAGTCAAGGAGGAATGCAGTTCCTAAGCTTGAGAGACTGGAATGGTAACTGAGACAAGAGAAAGATAACGTGCTTTGTGGGGACGATACCACCACAGTCTCCGTTCAATGTGTGAGACTGTGGCGCGGCAGACGAGCCAAGTGGGATGCTTAGCGAGCCATTGGCCATATTGAATTGACAGAGCCACAGGAAAGTCCTGAAGAACTGAGGAGGCCTGAGGGAAAAGTCTATGTAATAACCTGATTGCACGCCTTACCTAAGAGAGACATACAAAAATATTGGCACACACAAAAATTCGCAATTTTGTGGGTATGTTTATATTGCATTATGCTTCCAGGCTCAGCCTGGTCTCAGCTGATCACTGCCTAGAGTGCCATCCTCCCTGTATAGAATGCCATCCTCCCTGTATCCTAGAGTGCCATCTTCCCTGTATGCCACTACCGGAAACGTCTTTCAAGTGTCAGGCCAGTGTTTAAGAAAGCATATGCATTGTTTCAGAGGATCAAAGGACCAGAGAGCGAGGAACTGGAAGCAGGTGCAGAGGCCAATGCCAGGAAGCAGAAACACAACAACAGGCTCTCATCAGGAACAGGGCGTCGTCGTCGACTAGGGAACATCAGCTCATCCTCCATCCTAACTGTAGCTCTCAGAAGAAAGCCGTGCAAAGCAAAGTAGTGTCTGTGCCGGGGGTGGGAGGTGGGGTGAGGGGGTGTCACAGGTATATCAGAAAGCAAAGACATCTGGACAAACAGGAATGCGCTACATGATGAGGAAAAGATGGTCAGAAGATTTAGAGAAAGAAGTTTTATGTGTGGAAAGTCTAACAAATAAGCCACAAGAGAACCTCAGGGGATGGGTTTACATCTGCAGTAGAATGTGGTGTGGCAGTCTCCACACAGCACCAGAAATGCAAAGGAAAAGAACCAGTGGCCAAGGCCACAAGACTAAAACTCACACTGCAGGAAGCAAAAACATCGCAGAGAGGAAGTGGACACACCCCAGCACTCAGGAGGCTGAGGCAGGAGGACTGCCAAGAGTCGGTGGCCAATCTGAACTCTGTGGTGAGTTTCAGGCCAGTCTGAGCTCCCCTGGGAGACCCTATGTGATGTTAATTTCCACTGTCAACCTGACTGGATTCTGAGTCACCTTTGAGGATGTCTGTGAAGGTGTTTCCTGACAGATTCAACTGAGGGAAGACCCTCCCCGACTGTAGCCGGCACCATCCCATGGGCTGAGTCCTGAACAGAGTAAAAAGAGGACCAGCATTCACCTCTCTCTGCTTCCTTTCAGATAACTCTAGCCTTTATCAAGCTGACGTAATACTAGCCAGCACAGGCATTAAAGTCTTTTTTTTTTTTTTTTTTTCACATTGGGCAGGGGAGGTGTTTCAAAGCACATATGTGGAGGTCAGAGGACAACATTCAAGAGGTGGCCCTCTCCTTCCACCACATGGGTGCCAGGGATCAAACCACCATCAGGATTGGTAGCAAGCACCTTTGCGGATGAGCCATCCTGCCATTCTCTTAGAGTATACTTTTGTTGGCCAGTATTATCTTGGACGTTAAAGTATGTAACTAATTAAAAGACAAAGTAGAGAATTATGGTACAGAATAGAAAATTATTCAAATAAAACCCCAAAGAAAATTCTAAAACTGAATAAAATGGTAACTAAAACAAAGAATTCAGTTGAGATGCTGGCGGAACGCAGACACAACTGGAGAATTAGTTACTGATGTTTTAATCAGAAGCAATCACCAGCTGGGCACTAGTAAACATGGCTGAGTGTGAAGGGGGTAAGAGGCAGGAGGCTGGAGCAAGGTGAACCACACAAGGACGAAGGACGGGGTGGAGCAGAAGCAGATTCCAATGATAAACAGCCAGGCATTTCCCAAAAACCTGAGCAAGGTATCAAGCCACAAATTCTTAAGTACCACCAATGCTAAGCTGAATATACAAAAGAAATGTTCACTAAGCACATCATTATAAAACTGCTGGGATTCAAAGGTGAGAAACTTCCAGGAATAGCCCTGGAGTTGGGAAAGAACAGACTCACCTGCAAAGGAGCAACAGTAAAACTCTAAGCTAGGGCTGAGGAGACGGCTCAGCAGTTAAGATTACCTGCTGCTCCTGCAGAGGACCGGAGTTTGGTTCCCAGCACCCACATGTTGGCTCACACCACTCTTAAGAGACGGGGTTTCTCTGTGTAGCTTTGCGCCTTTCCTGGATCTCACTCTGTAGTCCAGGCTGGCCTCGAACTCACAGAGAGATCTGCCTGGCTCTGCTTCCGAGTGCTGGGATTAAAGGTGTGTGCCACCACCACCTGGCCTCACAACCACTATTAACTCCAGTTCCCAGGAATCAAACATGCTCTTCTGATCTAGACAGCCAAGCATACATGTGGAGGACATACATGTGGTGCACATATATATATGCAGGTAAAACACTCAATACACATAATAAATAAATCCAATTTTTTTTAAACTATAAGCTGAAATTCTAAAATTTGTGTGTGTGTGTGTGTGTGTGTGTGTGTGTGTGTGTGTACACACACGTACGCACACGCGCGCCCAAAGGTTAGAAGAGAGCATCAGATACCCTGGAAAGCTTCAGGAGGCTGTGAGGCATGTGATGTGGGTGCTGGAGACAGAATCTTGGTCCTCTACTAGAGCAGCAAGTGCTCTTTATCACTGGACCATCTCTCCAGCCCCTAAGCTAAATTCTGAGAAAGACAGAAGGCAAGACACTGTGCCACACCGTCTGTGGTGTCTGCATATTGCCCACCAGCTCAGCATCTTAAATGTGGAAAAAGAGAAGAAAATCTAAAACAGGGCCAGGTGTGAAATCCAGCACTTCAGAGGATGGAACAGGAAGACTGCTGTAAGTCTGGTCCAGCCTGGGCTACAGGACAAGACCCTGTCTCAAACAGACACTTGCAGACAAATGAAAGATACTTCTCTGTGTGTATGTAAGCTAGGATGACCTCATGTCTTTCTCAGTCTTTTGTTGTTGTTTTCTTGAGACAGGGCCTCACTAGAGCCAGCCCCTGGCTGGCCTAGAAACTCACTATGTGGATCAGACTGGCCTAGAACTCACTATGTGGATCAAGCTGGCCTCATACTCATGGAGATCCTTATTTTTTTTTAATTAAGTAATTTATTTTACTTTAAAATTTTGTGTCTGTGTGTACATGTGTGTCAGTGTGAGTGCCCTCAGAGGCTAGAGGAGAGGTGTCAGATCTCCTAGGAGCAGGAATTAAAGGCAGCGGTAAGCTGCCCAGTGTGGGTGCTGAGAACTGAATTTGGGTCCTTTGCAAGAGTAGTAAGTGCTCTAACTGCTGAGCCATCTCTCCAGCCATTCCACCTTATTTTTTGAGACAGGATCTTTCCCTGAAGCTGAAACCCATGGATTGGCTAGGCTGGCACTCTAGAAAGCCCAGGGTCCTCCTGATTCCACCATCCCACTGCTAGGATACAGGTGTGCATGGGTGCTGGGAAGCCAATCACTTGACTTACTAAACTATCTTTTTCTTTTCTCCTTCTTTAAAAACAGACATTTCATTTTCATATGTGTATCTCTGTGATGTACGTGCGTGTATGTGTGTAGGTGTCTACAGAAGTCAGAATAGGGCATCGGAGCCCTTGGAGTTGGGATTGGAGGCAATTGTGAACTGGGATCCAAACTCCAGCACTCACAATAGAGCAATAATCCCTCTTAACAATCCCACTGAGCCATCTTTACAGACCACGCACGCACGCACGCACGCACGCACGCACGCACATGCACTTGCTTGCGCACCTTTCCTAAAAGAAAGGTGTAAATTGAGCCAGATACAATAGCACACATCTGTAATCTTAGCATTCAAGTCTATGCTACCCAGGGAGACTGCCTTAAAAACTTTTTAAAAATCAAAACAACAACAACAAAGTATTTTAAAGAATGAAAATCAGCAGATTAAGGATAACCCTGAAGGTCACTGACCTCCATTTGTCAACAGCAGCATGCCAGCTAAGCCTTTTCATTTTCACAATCCTCTCAAACTGGTGTAGTACCTACTTTTCAGGAATGGCTCTGTGCAACATTTATTGGCCTCCTGAAATTCATTTAGCCCCCTTTGAAGATATCTTAAAATTTGTGAGCCTGAATGTAGCCATTATGAGACCATTAGTTCTGCTCCTTGTGAGCTGCCTGTTTTTTCTTTATGGTTCTTAGTTGTTCTTTTGCAGAAGTGCCAGCTTAAGTCATGCTGGGATCAAGAAAAATGGTCCTTGGCGGTTTGTGTTCCTGGAGTTGTGTCCATGCCAGTGGATGCCCACACACTCCAGAAGAGAATTTGACATCGCTGCTGCCGTTGTTGCTGCTATAGCAGTGGCAGTCACCGCTGCCACTGTTTCTGGGATTGCCATTTCATAATTGCTTACTACAGCTAGCACAGTGGAGACCCTGGCAGCAAAAGTATGTTATATACAATTCGATTGGCTTTGAAAGTTATAAATTTATAAACTCAAATTCCATTTGCTTTTGGGATACCATCTTACAAGGACTCCAATTTGCAGTAAAGCTCGTTAAGGAAGGGAATGGCTCAGTTGCCTTTAGCCTACTGGCTATGGGTGGGTTAGGACTTCTGTTGGTCTTTTCTGTGTCGAACACACAGATTGCAAGTCCAGTGCCACTTTGAGATCTTTGGCAGCAGTTAACTCTGCAGCTCACACACGATTGAGCCTGTATGATAATGAATATTCAGAGACGAGTAATGTCTGGGGGGCGCTCACCAACCTAAGACAGAGCGCCTGTGTGGCCTGGGCAGGCGTCTCCATGATGGGTAAGGTGACCTGCTGACATTCCACGCAACCTAAGTCAGAAGCTCATTTTTTAGTAAAAGGGGGGACCTATAGGTCCCTGGCTCCCGTTTTGGGTAACTGTTGCCTTGCTTGCTGACCTTGACCTTGATATCCTCCCCATGCTAATTCCCTGCCAGGTTCCACCCTCCTGAATGCTTAAGGGAAGTTCCTT